>NC_056751.1:250319215-250501715 GCF_019279795.1 Protopterus annectens
TGTTCCATCTATGTTGTCCTTTTTCATTCTTTCTCAACTGTTAGGTTCAGATCCAAACCACAGATCTGACTCGGCCATTACTAAAGCTCGTTGTAACCAAATAGATCTCAAGCTTCTTCCTTATCCATAATGCACCAACCCCTAACATACCTCAGATCTTGTTTGCTGATTTACCTGAAGTGGTATCTGCCAATGTGCATAAATAAAGACACACAAATTTGTATATGTCCTACCGGCGGAACTATATCTGGAGCTCAGTCATAAAGGATAAATGGTGTCCTTACAATATCTCATTCTTCCAGAAGTTTGTTGAAACAAGGGCTGGGGGTTGGTGGGTGGGAAGTTGAGGAAGAATGAAAAAAGACAACACAGATGGAACATTATAGTGAGTACATAATGTCTTTATCTGATGTTGTCAATTTTCATTCTATCCTCAACTGTTGGGGCAGAGTCCCCAGCTACCTAAAATCCCAGGTGGACTCTAAGGAAGGATATTCCAGAGCACGGTTGAGCCAAAGGCTGCAATACCCCTCGAGACCAGATCCAGTTTGTGATGAGGTATGAGGATTGGCCCAGGTTGCAGCTACACATATGTCTTCCATGTAAACCCTGGATAGAAACATTGAAGAAGTTGCCATGGAACTAGATGAATGGGCTCTTACAGGTTTAGGTAAGTTTTAGACCAAACTTGATATAGATAAAAGAAATACAATCAGTCAGCCATCTGGCTAGAATTACTTTTGCAACTGTCTTACCCAATTTCAAATTTGCAAAGGAACTATCAATTTGTCTGTCTTCCTGATTTCTTTCATCTTATGTAAGTAAAACTATAACTGTCTGTGAACATCCAGTAAATGCAAAATATATTCACTTATGTTTGTAAATTTAGGAAATAATACTGGCAAATTAATGGATTGATTAATATTGGATTCTGACACCACCTTGGGAAGGAAAGAAGCATCGGTCCGTAATGTAACTCTGTCCTTATGAAAAATCAAGTAGAGAGGTTTCGATGACAAAGCTTGAAGTTCTGAAAGTCTTCTAGCTGAGACAGTGGCCACTAGAAAGACAGTTTTCTGAGTCATAAACTTAAGATCACATTCATCTGCTGGTTCAAAAGGGGAATGAATTAAGGCCTGCAGTACCAAATTCAAATACCATGATGGAGAAGAATCTTTATACAGGGGTCTCAATAGAAGAGTGCCTCTCAAGAATGCTTTACAAAGGTTAGAAGAGGCCATAGAAGAATTTCCAAATCCAATATGAAAATGACATATTGCTGCTAACTGAACCTTAATGGTAGAGGAGCTCACCAATTCATTAAAGATCAAAGCTAAAAAATAAAGAATGTCATGTATCGGAGATGAAAAGGGATCAATATGTTTTTGTTTTGCCCATTTAACAAAACTTTTTCATTTACTTGTGTAAAGCTTTTTTGTTCAAGATTTATGAGAAGATAAAAGGATATGACAGACAGGGGAAGAGAGCATCAATTGTCTGGCTATTTCATGGAATTTGAGAAACCACAATGTTAGCTTGAGGTTTGAGATATCCAGATTAACCATAGCTGTCAGATGTGACAGGAGATCTGGAATCAGATCCAGAATCCAAGGCTGGAAAAAAGATGAGGCCACAGGAAGGGAACCAAACTTTGACAAGGCCAGTAAGGTGCAATTAGGATGACTTTGCTCTTCAACCTGGAGGCTTTCTGCAGGAATTTTGGAATTAGAGGAATTGGTGGGTAAGCATAAAGTAGACGGGAGGGTCAGTCATGAAGTAGAGCATCCCTCGGTGATTCCCCCAAGGGGGGGTTAAGGCAAAGTAGCTGCTGCATTTGTTTAGGGGAGAAGCAAAAAGATCACAGCAAGGCTGGGCCATCGGTGGAAAATCATTTCTGCCACTTTCATGTTGAGAGACCACTCGTGAGGTAGAAGAATGGATCTGCTCAATTTGTCTGTTATCACACTGGATTTCCCTGGAATGTGCATTGCTATGAGAAAGCAGTTGGATGAGATCACCCATTGCCACACTCTCGGTGTTTCACGACACAAGGGATGAGATCTAGTCCCACATTGTTTGTTGATGTACCAAACCACTGACATATTGCCTGTTTAAATCGCAACTGTCCCTTAACGGAGAGTATCCTGGAAGGCCTGCAATGCTAAAAGCACTGCTCTCACATCTCTAGGACATTGATATACAAGATGGGCTCTTCGATGGACCAAGTGCCTTTAATTGTTCTCTCCAGAAAGTGCCCCACCCAATCTGGGAAGTGTCTATGGTCACTATGGCTTTTGGCTAAGACAGAATGAAAAGACAGCCTTGTAGAACTTGATCCAAATTAATCCACCACCAGAGCTATCTCTTGTATGCCTGAGTGATTCTTATTTGTGTTGACATGCACTGGTAAAGAACACACCAATGGGTTGATTGCATCCATTGAAGAATTCTCATATGAAATCCTGCTAGATAAACTAAGTTTATGGCAGCTGACATTGACCCCAAGGCTTCAAGGATCAACTGGGCTAAAATGTTGGTACTGCAAATTATTCTCTAGACTTGGAATTTGGTAGTCTGTACTCTTGAGAGAAGAAGAAAAGTTGTTACTGATGTGTTGAAGACTGCTGCTATGAATTCCAAAATTTGAGTTGGTTGTAGGTGAGTCTTGTCATAATCAATGGTTATCCTTAGATGAAAACAAATCTGAAGTACCTGATCCCTTGCCCTTATTAGCAGATGCCTGGTTGAAGCAGTAATGATTTGATAAACACCCTGGGGGTTGTGATGAGACCAAAGGGCAGTGCTCTGAAATGGAAGTGTAAGTACCTTCTGGATTGTATGTTCATCTTTATGTGATAGTATGCATCCTGAAGGTCTGTTGACCATATCCAGTCATCCTTGCCCAGGAAGAGGAGAATGGACTTAAGTGTGACCATCTGAAACGTTGTATGTCAAACTGATTGTTCAATATACCGAGATCTAAAATTGGTCTCCAGTCCCCTGTTTTCTTTGGCAGTAAAAAGAATCTTGAGTAAGTTCTAGATTCTATCCGGTCTGGAGGGACCTCTTGGATGACTTTTTTTCTAGCAGCTGTTGTATTTCCAGTGCTGCTACTTTCCTCTGACTGTGTGGAACATTGGGAATTTTGCATACAGTTGGAGGTGGAAGGGAAAAGAGAATTATATAACCTTTGGAAGTAATCCTCTGCACCCAAGTATCTCTTTTTATGTCTAGCCAGGATCACTGCTGCAGGGATAATTGGCCCCTGATTGTCTCCAGAGGTAGACAATCAGGCCTCTTTTCAGGAGCACTGGTAGTGTCTATCAGAGAAAAAATCTCTGGACCCCTGGTTTTGCAGGCCTCTTCTACCACGGGGGTGGTGTCATCCGTTAAAGTTCCCCCCAATGCCCCTAAGGGAACTTTCCCCAAGTGTGTCCTGGAAAGGACCCTGGGCATTCCTGAAGCACATTTTCAGTACACTGCTTTAATTCCTAGAAAAAAAAAATCACTGAGGAATCAAAAAACATATGCCCACTGCAGAGAGGGTCTTTCCATCCTTCTCACACCTGGATAATGTATGCTTCACTTTTGGGCCAAACAATGAACCGCTGTCAAAGGGAGCATTAATGAACTTGGATTTGAATGGCTCCGCGAAATCACATAAGCACATCCAGGCATGCTTCTAACAGATATGCCTGAACCCACTGCCTTTGAGGCACCTTCAACTGTGTGCAAAATAAGCATCATGGATGTACTCAAAATGGATTGGAGGGGTAGCCAACTAGAAGACCACAGATAATTGGGGTTCAACAGAAATGGTCCTTGAAAGGGATTTTGAAAGTTCTTTGATCAAGTCCCTTGTAACCTAGAAAAATTTGCCAAATAGTTCAGAGACCTAAGAGCGAAGGTCGCTGAAGCATAGACATGCTTCCCAAACCTGTCCATCACTCTAGACTCCCTGTTACAGGGATGAACAGATGAACTTTGTTTGGCAAGTTCCTTCTTGGTGGCTGCCACCACAACCATGGCATCCACAGGACCCCTTTACTCCAAAATTCCTGCTGGGCAGGTGGAAGCCAGAATCTGATCTAGCCTCTTAGGGATTGGCTCAACTTAGTCAGGCTCCTTTCATGCCTGCAGAGAGACCAAATAAATTAGCTCATCAGTGGGCAGAGTGACCCAGGAGTTAGATGGGCCAGTTCCAAATGCTTCCAGAAATACTGATTCCTCCAGCAAAGGGTTCCTCGGGATCCAACCACCTCTCTGCTTAAGGATCTCAAGGAAGTCTTCAAATGAGATGTCTTCCAGAGGTGATCATGGGGACCCTTCACCCTCATCAAAACCAGTATCCCCAGTGACTGAGTCTTGTGGAGAGTGCAAGTGCCTCCTCTTGCACTTTCTTCCTAGGGACTTCCTCAGTGGGGTGTTTTGGGAATGTGTCAGAAGAGATTGTGAAACCCTGCTGGGTGGTCTGGGGGTCTTGAGCTGGCTGTCCATGTTGTGTAGAATAATGAGGCTCCAAGTGCACAGAAATCTGGAAACTAGATTGAAGATCTAAGGAGGTTGGCTCCATCAGTCTTGTCAGAGCAGAAAATATCCTCTTTGCTACCTCTAAGGAAGATCGCTGCAGAGGGAAGGAGGACCTTGGCACAGAGAAAGCAGGTGTTTGAACCACTGTCTCCTCCCACCATGAAAGCAATCTCCCCAAGGAGGAAATAGGAGCTGAGCTATCCAGTGTCAAAGCACCAAGGTTCAGAGACATCTCTAAAACCTTCAGAGTCGACTCCAGTGTCTCAGATCCAACAAGAAAACTTTGGCTCTGAAAGTCATCCAGATCTGAAGATGTCAGAGCCAGTGCACACAGAGTTAGCTTTGGGTCTGAAGATAAAGTTATCCTTGGATCCAAGCCAGACAGACAAGGAAGGTTCAGATCCAGGCACTCTGAAGCAACCAAAGAGATCAGAGAAGGAGTAAGAAGTGGTGGCATGGTAGATGGTCCCGAGGAGGTAGGAGCCAGTAAAACACCCATCTGGATCTGCACATAGAAAAACATCCTCATCATTCTGTCCACATCTTCCTCAAACTCCTGGATGAATGAGATTAAGCAAGGGAAGGTGACTTTGATTGGCACATTTCCAAAAAAGCGGAAGGGACCCTGCAAGGCATAGGATCATAAGAAGGGGAGTACCTGGTCCTTGGAGTAATAATCTGACCCAAAGCAGTCAGATCAGTAGGTTTCTTTGTTGGATCCAAGGACATAGGCTCCACTAGTTTCTTCTTCTTTGGATCCAAAGGGGAGGAGCTTTGAGATCTTCTTGGATCCAATTTTGATCTCTTCTTGATGGCTCCAAAGATAGAGTTGAGGAAGTGGAAGGCTTAGGAGACTTTGATATGGACTCCTTAGCTTTAAGTTTGGGGAACTGAGCCCCAGCAATAGCTTCACCAAAGGAAGATGGCAACAAACTTATTTTTTCTATCTACAAGACCACTGGGATTGAAATTCTGGCAAATGGAACAATCCTCCTGAAGATGATGTGGGCCTAAACAATACACACAATGAGTATGAGCATCTGAAAGAGGCAATTTGTGCCCACATTTCAGATACTTTTTAGGGCAGCCACGGTGGTGCAGCGGTTAGCATTGTTGCCTCACAGCAAGAGGTTCTCCGGTTCGATCCTTGGCTGGGGTGCCTTCTATGTGGAGTCGGCATGTCCCCCCCTGTGGTCGTGCGGGTTTCCTCCGGGTGCTCCGGTTTCCTCCCACATCCCAAAGACATGCTATAGGTGGCTTGGACACTCTAAATTGGCCCAAGGCGTGTGTGTGTGTGTGTGTGCGTGTGTGTGTGTGTGTGTGCCTTCCGCAGAAGGTTGGGCACCGGGCTGGCAACTCAACACTGTAAAACTCTACTGCCAATCATGAGCGGACAGGTGACCCGCTGTGGCAACCCCTAACTGGGAAAAGAAAGAAGAAGAATTTCAGATACTTTTTAAAACCAGAAAGTCCTTTTTCAGACATGCCAGCAACTATAAGAAAATAACAGTAACACAGAAGAAGACCTTTTGCTTTTTATATATATATATAGGAAGAAAGAGGAAAGAAAAAAATACCAACAATGTTATTAAGACTACACTAGTTTGTATAATAGACAGGAAAAAGGAAAAAAACTACCGATAATAGTAAAAAAGAGTTAGAATACTGTAAGAGGGTAAGGGAATAATATATAAAGAGTTTTATAGCCATAAATAAATAACATTAAGAATTTACCTTATATGCCTTCAGTCAGGAACAACACTTCAGGATGTGCAAACAGAAATTTTATTCTTACAGCATTGGGAGACAATCTTCATAGCAGTTGTTAAATCAGTCTCCCTGAAGAGAGACAAATTACATCTTTTATACGCTTTTCTTATCAGAACTGGGCATGCAATTTTATTACATTACAATGACTCTGGCTAATAAAAAACTTGCAAATGTCCTTATCCCTTGTGATTTTTGCCTCGTACTTCACATGAATACCTTCCTATACATGATCCACCTGCTTTCAAGGGGTCTTGTTTCTGATCTTGGATGTTTCAAACCTTCCCTAGCAACAGCACACTCCTAGCCTGGAGGAGTCAGGCTAACATATTCCTTTTGTAGTAACTAATATACATTGACTTCATGCAAAATGTACTTTTTTCTTATTACATAATTAAAAGAATGCAGTTAGGACACAGTAATAACTTTAGCTTATGAAGCTGTATTTTTCCCAGCCCTGCATATAAATTATATTTGCTTTTTAACAATCATATTATAGCATCATTAATGAAGTGAAATTAATATACATTTTAATAAGCTGATCTTGTTCCATAACAGTTTCCTCCCTCTGACACTATCAGTGTCATACCATACATGTAATTATATTTTTATTTTTCTTAACTTGATAAAGTATGCCTCTGCGTCATAGTAATCATCATCTGTTATAATAGAATTGTCACTGATTAGTGCATGCAGTGGCATTTCATGTGCAGGTGAAGTTAAACATCTTGTAATCACAACCTTTAGAATAGAAAATACCAAAATTATCACAAATATAATAAAAAGTACAATGACAATACCCTGGATTATGCTAGTTCCCAGGTTACCAAAAATACTGCCCAACCATCCAAAAAGTGTCCATTGTTTTTATGTATTGTCCAAATCTTTGGCTCTTTGTTCCACGAAATTTGCCAGTTTTTCCTGTTCATCATGATAGTCACTAATATATGAACAGCAACGACTCCCGATGAGGGCACATGACCTCCCTTTTGCAGCAAGCATTATATCAAGTGCCATTCGATTTTGCAACACCACAGTCCACATTTTAGTCATTTCTCAATTTGCCATCCTGATGTGATCTGAAATTTCATTGGCCACCTCCTGTAGAATTTGAGCAAGCATGGTGATTTCAAGCATTGTCCTTTGCACTCCATACCCATGATTAAAAATTGAAAATACTTGCTCTGCCCAGTGGATTGCTCACTTATTTCTCAGTCTACCTACTGGTGGGTGTTTGAAATGTTGAATAGCAGGAGTAATGTAGCCTACAAAGCAACATCCAGACCAGTTTGCAGGCAACCAGGGGTAGGCATGATCACTACAGATGTAACGGTCACTTATCATGCCCATGCCATGACCCCAGTCATAGCTTTTTAAGTGCAAAAAGTTTAACACACTTTCATGCCTGGTGTCATTACATTTGCTTTTTCCTACTGGCACAGTCCCATTTCTGGCATAACATGTCTCTCCATGATGTGTGGTCACAAGCTGAAGAGACATGACCTTTAAATAATCAGTTACATTACACCAGGTTACGCTGATGTCATTAAGGTCCTTTTCAAATGACACCTGTGATGCAGTTATGGGAATCATAGGAATCCCTGCCTTAGAATGGTGAGGTATATGCAAACATATCCAGCAGTTTGTTTTCTTTAGATTTTTGGCATATTGCCAAAGGACCAGCAAGAAACTGTTTTCTCTTGACCAGTTTAAAGAAGGAAACAGCAGCAGAAACTAAGCAAAAGTACCTGTTGTCACTGGAATCATCATGGACTACTACTGAAGTTGACCTTCTCACTGGGCAGATGATTTATCTGTTGCACCTTGATCTCCCTCTGTTGGTTGCAATGAGTCATTAGGGGTCCCCATATGGCAGGTCTTCTTGCAATGAGATGAATGGATCTATGTTGGTAGCCCTGCACAGTGAACTGCAGTCAAGGTGGTTAGCAGGACCTGAAAAGGACCCTGAAGTATACCCAATCACCTGGTTGTAGTTGATGACAGGGCTGGTCAGGAGGCTTTGGTAATGCTGCTGTTACTGTTCAGTGATATTGCTACAAAATATTAAGGAGTTTCCTGCAGTAACAAACCATTGCATCATCTGACAAAGTTAAATCGGCATTTCCCGCAGGAGGGGTAGCTGGAAGGGCCATGGGTCTCCCCATTAATATTTCATATGGACTCAACTTCCTGGTGGCACTCAGTGAGGCCCTCATACTCATTAATGCTAAGGGAAGGCTTTGGGCCTCTTTAAGTGGGTTTCAGCACAAATCTTCAAAATTTTATTTTAAGAGTTCTGTTTACCCTTTCCACTAATCTAGATGGCTGGGGATGGTTGGGACAGTGAAGACTCAACTTAGTATTAAAAATTTTACATAGTTCTTTACATGATGCATTATTAAAATGTGTTCCCTGGTCACTGTTGACAATGCTTGGTATACCGAATCTTGATATATAATTGTGCAAAAATTTCTTTACCACTGTGACTGCATCAGCTTTGCTACATGGGTAAGCTTCCACCCATGCTGAGTACATAACACTACCACCAAAATAAATTGTAAATTATTAGACTTAGACATCTGGATGAAATCCAGCTGTACATTAACAAAAGGTCCCCAGGGTGGAGGTAAACATGCAGTTTTGCTGTTGGCATGTTTACTTACATTATATTCTAAACATATACTACAATTTTGTACATACTGAAGTATCAAAGAGGAGACATGAGGGGTATACCATCTTTAGGTAATTTGATTAAATAAAGCTGTCTTACCTATATGGGCCGGTAGATGATTTGCCCTTACCAGGTAAGGTAGCAAAGAGACAGGTGCCACAAGTCGGCCGTCCAGATGCTGCCATATGCCATCAGAGGATTTTCTGCATCCATCCTTGAGCCACCTCAGAACTTCTCCCTGTGATTTTTCAGCTTGAAAGGCTGACAGCTTTTTAAAATCAAACATCATTACTGTTGGAGTTTGTTACTGTCAATATACAAAGATGTTTACAACAATTCACTACTGCTTGTTTAGCAGCTTGGTTTGCTAAATTGTTACCTTTTGTAACCATGGTTAGTCCCTTTTGATGTGCACAACATTTGATTACAGACAGCCTCTTAGGCAGCAAAAGTGCATCTAACAATGATTTTATGTACCCTGAATTTTTAATTTGATTTCCTGAAGAGGTCAAAAACCCTCCCTCTTTCCAAAGTTGCCCAAAAGCATGTACCACCCCGAAAGTATAATGTCTGTCTGTAAAAATATTGGCCAACTTGTCTTTGGCTATTTCACAGGTTTTTTGCAAAGCCACTAGCTCAGCTATTTGAGCAAAGTGAACACCCTCAAATCTCTGTTGCAACAATATTGTCTCTTTGGTGCAGACAGCTATTCCCAAGATCAGCTTCCCTGTTTTATTTCTTCCATAGGAGCCGTCTATGAACAAATGTAACTCAGCATTGGGTATAGGAGTCTCTTTTAAGTCCTCCCTAGGAGAAAGCAAATACTTAGTTACACACACACAATCATGCTCTTCACCATCCTCAGCATTAGGCCACAGAGATGCAGGATTTAGAACAGGACAGTGGATCAGAGAAATAGATGGATCAGAAAGAAATGTAAGTTCATATCTAGTTAATCATGCAGTTGAGAGTGGTTGAGTTTTCATTTTAAGCAAAAGAGATGATACAGAATGAGGGACAGCTACTGTGAGATTATGCCCAAGCACCAGTGATTGTGCCAGATTAACCAGAATGTTAGCAGTGGCAACTGCCCTTAAACAGGGTGGAAAACCTTTTACAACAGAATCAAGCACTGTGCTGTAATAAGCTAATGGATGATAGCTGTCCCCATGTTTTTGCACAAGTACTCCTTGAGCAAATCCATTTCTTTCATGACAGAATAAAATAAAAGGTTTATTATAGTCTGGTAACCCTAATGCTGGAGCAGTAGCTAAAGCTTGCTTAAAGCTCTGAAATGAATTTTCCTCTTCACTGTTCCAAAGGAGAGACTCTGGTGTATCCTGCTTTAAAAGATTTGTCAAAGTTTTGGAAATTTCTGCGTAGTTAGGGATCCACTGTCTGCAGTATCCTGTCATACCTAGGAAAGACCTAAGCTGTCTCTGAGTAGTCGGACATCATGGGGCCCTAGA
Organism: Protopterus annectens; assembly: GCF_019279795.1. Classification (NCBI taxonomy): domain Eukaryota; kingdom Metazoa; phylum Chordata; order Ceratodontiformes; family Protopteridae; genus Protopterus; species Protopterus annectens. Next base: position 250,329,653 of record NC_056751.1, read on the forward strand.
TATTGCATCAATACAAGATGGTAACACTTGCTGCTACCCTGAAATATTAAATTTTACAAGATGACATACCTAAGATGACCACAGTTGTAGTTTTTCTTTAGACACTTTGTGTCCCTTCTCTGCAAGGATAGTCAGAAGATGCAAGGTATCCTGTTAACATTGCTGAAAGGAATTTGATGCTATCAGTAAATCATTTACATATTGTACTAACCCAGACCCACCTGGAAATGCCACATTCTCCAAATCTTTTTTTCAGAATTTGAGAAAATAATGAAGGAGATTCAATATATCCTTGTGGCAACCGTTTCCATGTATATTGCTGTCCCTGATAAGTGAAAACAAACAGAAACTGACTGTCAGGGTGAATAGGCATAGAAAAGAATGCTGAGCATACATCTATTAAAGAAAAGTAACTAGCTGTAGGTGGTATGCAACTCAGTATTGTTGCTAGATTTGGAAGAAGAAAAGTAGGCAGTACTGCATTATTTACAGCCCTTAAGTCTTGTACACATCTATAAGTATCCTTCCCTAGCTTTTTCACTGGAAAAAGATAGGAGTATTACAAGGGCTTTTAGCTGGTATTATTATTCCTTGCTGTACTAGAGACTGAATTACAGGTTTGATTCCCTGCTCTGCTTCCGGCTTTAGTGGATATTGTGGAACTCTAGGGAGAGGTTTTGATGGATTTAATTTTATTTTTACTGGTTCTGCTGATTTCAGTATACTGACTTCATTTGCACGCTTAGCCCACAAGTTGGCAGGTACCTGCTGTAGTAATTCTCCATCTGCCCATATGCTTTCAGCAGGCTGTTCCTCATCTTCTGCTAAAATTGCCAATACTTCCCCCTCAGATTCTGTTGGAACATTTAGATACACCCCTTCTGGGGTACAGTAAATAGTACAACTCAGCTTGCATAACAAATCTCTTCCTATCAGATTTACTGGTGCTGTAGTACTCAAAAGTAAAGAATGCTTTTCTTCAATCAGACCTAAAGAAATGGGGATGGGTTCTGAAACAGGATACGTAACCATAGTATTTGTTACTCTGACTGCCTTGACTTTATGCTCTGATACTGGTATTTGGCTATCTGAAGTAATTTTTAACACTGACCTACTGGCTCCAGTGTCCACCAGAAATAGGGTTTTCTTTGAATTTATTTTCATCTTAAGGTAACGTCCATTTTGATATTTTGGAAGTAGAAAGTTAAGATTCACTTCTGCATTATTTCCATGACCTAGTCAGTATGGAGCTTCCTTACTCCTTCCTATCTGAAGAGGTGGTGGAGGAGAGCCTGCATTATTATAATTTGGTTGCCATTCAGTCCAAGTATCTTGGACTCTCTGCATTTGCCTGTGTGGGCATTCCCCTCTCCAATGTCCTGCTTCTCCACAATTCAAGCAAGATGTGTTAGATGAAGCAGGGGGGCACTGCCAGCTCATTGTTGCCAACCAGCTGCACCTTGTTCCCCTCGACCAGCACTTTTGCTAAATCCTCTAGCAATTCCCCTATCCCATCCTTTGCTTCTGCCTCGACCCCTTGGGTTTTCCAGCTGTCTGATTTACAAGGTTAACAGTTTATCCTCAGTATCCTTTCTCCATTTTTGCTGATACTCTGTACAGTGATTTGCAGCACTTAATAAAGACTCCAAGTTGTTTCCTTGCCAGTCTATGAGCACCTGCTTTATTTGATTTTGTACATGGGGCTTGCAGACCCTGTACAAAGACTACTGCAATAGCTGGCTTAGCTTGCCCTTCTGGGTCTGGTATTCCTGAATGTCTAGCAAATACTGTTTTGAGGCAGCTCAAGTAGTCTGCAGGGGCTTCCCCTTTATTTTGTTTACATGCCTGTATTTTAGAACAGTCAGTCCTAACTTGACACACATATGTAACTTTGTTTAACAATGCCGTTCGTTTATCTATTAATGCATTTCCTATGAGATTGAAATCTGTTATTTCAGCCTTTTCCAGTAACTGCTTTTTTATTTCATCTGAAGTAACTACCCTCAGCAGTTGATTTAAATCTGTCAAAGTAGGATTGTAACATTCTATTATAGTTTTTAATTCTTCTTTGAATTTTAATGGATCTTCAATAATATCTGGAAATTTTTTAGGCATAATATGAACATCAGCAGGTTTCCAAGGTTGATTAACAAGTTCTCTATTATCAGCTCCCAAAATTTCCCTGAGATGTGCCAAAAGATCCCCTCCAGAGGTTGTAATCTCCTGTTGTACCGTCTTGTGAGCGTGTATGGTGAGATACAGGAGTGTCAAATACTAATGCCCTAGTAGGGATGTAGAGGCTGTCTGAGAAAGATAGGAAGAAGAACCCCCCTCGACAGCAGATGCCTGTTCAGAAGACGAAGACTGAACAGGGGAACCAGTCTGAGATGTACCAGTATCACGCAAACTGGGTGTCCAATGGACAGTGGACTGAAAAGTAGGGGTCTGAGAAACAAGACAGTCTTGTACAGGAGGTACCCATAGTGGTGCATATGGGGGTGGGGGTGCAGTAGCTACTGGAAGATTATCATCCTCTTCAGAAGTTTCTGCTTTTTGGCCATCCTCAGTTTGTTCCAAACCTGCTAAGCCAGGATAAAGTGATCCCTTTTTACTGGTCTGTACTGCCTTTTTAACCTCCTTTACTTGTTGCAACAATTTCTTATTATCATCCTGCAACCCTCTTAATGCTGACTCCTTTTCCCTTTTAAGTGCTTCACTGTACCAAGAATAAAATCCTGTCATTTGTTTCCCACTTACTTGTTTTTTCTTTTCTTCCAAAATACCTTTCAATGTCAGCAATTTAGTCTTATTGTAAGTTCCATTTAATGGAAATACCCCACGGGCACAATTCTTAGTAAGCTGAAACCAGTCATGCAAATATTTACAACTTTCCTTCCCATAGTTAAAATACCTAAAATATGCAGGTGTTCCTTTTTCAAGGATTTGATCTTGCTTGCTTATCTTTGCTCCCATTTTTCTTATTTTATAAATAAGTAATAATAAAAATGTTAGGCCTACCTTACAACTTCTGGATCCTGACAGCTCTGAAGACAGAAAATAACTGTAGTAATCCACACACCATACAGGGAGGGAAGGCTAAGAAGTCTGTCGGCGTGCAGCAACAGAGGAGAGGTTTTGATCAGCCTTTTCCCACAGCATCCCCTTCCTTTCGTCCTGGCGCAAGCTCAAAAGTTACAGCTCTAGCATTGTGGTAGGGATAACGGGGTGGCTAGGTACTGTGTACAGAACTAACCAGTCTTTCAGACCCTCTAAGGGTACTTCCAGAAAATCACACCGCTAAGTACCCACATGCTTTGGGCTCATGAATTTATTTAAACAACGCATACCCCTATGTCCTATCATGCGGTAGGCTCATGAATTTGTTTTAGCAGTATATAGTTTACGTCCCAATCATGTGGTGGGCTCATGAACTTGTTTTAACAGTTTACAGTCTACAGTCCAATCATGCGGTAGGCTCATGAACTTGTTGTAACTTTATCTTTAACTTTTAACTTTTTCTTATCTTTCTCTCATACATTCATACATTAACAGAATAAAACATCTCTCATACTTCTTACCTTTCAATCCTGAGGGTACCACCCTCAACACAAGGTGCCTCCTTGTGTTAATTTGTCCTTTACTGTATGTGCACGTACATTTACTATTCTCATTTGTTATTTGCTGTAGGGTCCTCCCACTATTACTTGTATACCTTACAAACAACTCTATCAAGCAAAACACAGTCATGCACTTATTCTGCATTTTGCTAAAATTGTCTAAGAGAGAGAAAGAGAAAAAACACAAACCAACCCTTTTCCCTTACAAAACAATTTCTTTGCCAAGGCTAGTATGTTTGCACAACCTGAATAGCTGCACATCTGAGTCTCTGACTATTCCATACAAAGCAGTGTGGAATTCACAAAAAATCTGTCATGGGCCCTATTCCAGAACTGCCCTGCAGCAATACCAAAGTTCAGATTCAGAGAACAGCACCAAATTGTTATAACCATAAATAAATAACATTAATAGTTTGCCTTATATGCCTTCAGTCAGGAATAACACTTCAGGATGTGCAAACAGAAATTTTATTCTTACAGTGCTGGGAGGGAATCATCATAGCAGTTGTTAAATCAGTCTCCCTGAAGAGAAACAAATTACATCTTTTATACATTTTTCTTATCAAAACTGGTCATGCAATTTTATTACATTACAATGACTCTGGCTAATAGAAAACTTTGCAAATGTCCTCATCCCTCATGATTTTCACCTCGGACTTCACATGAACACCTTTCTTTACCGATCCACCTGCTTCCAAGGGGTCTTGTTTCTGACCTTGGATGTTTCAAACCTGCCCTAGCAACAATGCACCCGTAGCCTGGAGGAGTCACGCTAACAAATTGCTTTTGTAGTAACTAACATGCCTCGACTTCATGCAACACATACGTTTTCCTTATTACATATTAAAAGAATGTAGTTAGGATACAGAAATAAATTTAGCTTATGAAACTGTATTTTTCCCAGCCCTGCATACAAATTATATTTGTGTTTTAACAATCATATTATAGCATCATTAATGAACTGAAATTAATATACATTTTAAGAAGCTGATCTTGTCCCATTACAAGAGATATTTAAGAGATTAAAGAGAAGGAACTGCACTTATCTGAATGAAACTTGAGAGCTAAGGCTGACCACGTCTTTTCACAAAAAGCGTCACAAGAGATCTGAGGTATGTTAGGGGGTGGTGCATTATGGGTAAGAGAGAAGCTTGAGAGCTTTTTGGTTACCATGAGCATTAGTAATGGCCATGTCAGATCCAAGGTTATGATCCAAACCCAACAGTTGAGGATAGAATGAAAACTGACAACATCAGATTATATATTATAACTGCGACAGAATACTTTAAGCAGTGTGATATATTATCATCCTTCAAATGGAACCTCAATGACTGGATGGGCATGTTCAAATTTCCCCTGGGACTAAAAGGCCTAGCCCTCTTTAAGAAAGGTTATACAGCTTGAGGGTGATATTGGCAAGCAATTGATGACTGTAGTATTTTATTGCTTTGAAGCTCCTATGACTCTTATGAATCCTTGGAAGGGTATCAGAAAGAATAAAGTATTACATTTAATAAAATATCTACTAATTTATAATCAAATTTGAATCAAGCAAGATGACCATAAAGGTTACATCTACAATTTTTTTCTAAAAATCAGATTTGTTAAAGCTATGAACAGAGAAACTGTTCTAAATATATTGTAATTTACTACAGCATAATCACTAAGAGTTAGAAGACGTAAAATATTTTTTCAATATTTCTAGAACTTTCTCTGAGATTTACAAACAAATCTTGTTTATCATTCCCTGATAAAATTATAAGGTTGAGTAAGAGGTTATATGAGGGATCAGAGGCGAAAATTAAAGTGGGTGGGTTCCTCTCCAATAATTGCTGTTTGAGCAGAGGAACCAGGCAGGAGTGTCATCTTTCCCCTTTGTTATTTGCATTACATTTAGAACCATTGCCAAAGAAAATAAGGGACTCAGAAATTCAAGGATATAATTGGTATGGTAGTCAAGAAAAGCTGACTCTATTTGCAGATGATATTATTTTATACCCGATAAAAAAAGAAAAGGACATTTCAGTGTTGTGGAACATTTTGAGGCAGTTTCAAATCCATTTAGGTTACAAAATTAATAAGGTTAAAGCAAAAGCAATAGCTGTAGATTATGCACCTCCACATGAATTGGTTCAGCAATATCCATATTTATGGGGACATGATAAAATGAAGTATTCAGGAGTATGGATTAAAAAGGATTCTGGTGTGGCAGCTAAGTATACATGGGAAGATACCAAACAAAAGATAATACAAAAACTGAGAAATTGGAAGCTCTGTTATATGGATATGGATAGCAAGATACAAGCAGATAAAATATTTTAGTCCCTTTAGTTTTATACACAGGTCAGGCATATATTTATCAACCAGAGAGGTTGTGGATAGCAGTTAATGATAAAGAGCTGAAGGATTTTATCCAGGAGGAGGAGATGGCAAGAATCAACTGGGATAAACTGATTTTTTCCAATAGGTCAAGGCAGTTTGGGATAACCTGATTTGAAAGGGGTATTTCAGAGCTACACAGTTAAGGCTCCTATACATAGCAAAAGCAGAAAGCTTTAATTCAAAGTAGAAGAGGATGATGATGAAATGGGGGGGGTGCTCAAGAAACAAGGAGAGACTGGGATTTTGGATGCAGATCCTTAAGGATAATAACAATAACCAAACAGAATATTATATTCATAAAGCAGCAGAAAGTATTCTACGAACTAAGCCAACATAGGAATGGAGAAAGGAGATTCTGTTGATAGATATGACTGCAATTAGGGATACAGACAATAGTTAAGAGGGGGTTGTAATTTATCAAGGAAAACTGGCAAAAGAGCCAAGGTATTGGGATGAAGTAATTAGAGAGGGAAAAGTAATAGAATGGCAAGAAGCCAAGAATTTATTTGGACTGCGGGCTACAGATTGCCTTCCCTCTAAAGGGTTGATATCAGAGTATAGGCGAAAAGAAAGAAATAGGAGGACCCTGAGTGAAAGACCAGCACTGGTAGAGTTTTTAGTAGAATCTAGAAAAGAAGCTGATGTTAAAAATGGAATAATTAGTACAGCATACAAATATTGTATGATAACTATAAGTATCAATCAGAGGATGTTAGAATGGATAGGGAAGAAAGATTGGATAAGCAATTCACAAAGAACCAATAGAGAGATACATGTATGTCTCCCAAATATGCAATGAAGTCTAGAAGAGTTAGGATCTTTGCTTGGAAGTGTTTACATGGGTATTTTTATACGCCAAGTAGACTCCAAAGAATCTTCAGGTAGACAGCAAATGTTGGAGTTGTGATGGAGAAGAAAGAGGTAATTGGGAACATATTTTCTGGGAGTGCAATGAGTTGGCAGACTTTAAAGATTCCCTGAAGACTACTCTGTCAGAGATACTGGGTGAGCAAATTGATGTAACAAAGGAAAAAAATGTTAAGCTATAATATAGAATCAGAATTGCCTAGACATAGTAAGGCTTGCTGAGTCTAATTATGGTGGCTGCCAAAAAGGCAAGTACTATAAAATTGAAATCAAATTATAAAACAACTGTACTAGATGTAGTTAATATAGTAACAAAGATAAAACAACTAGAAATGGGAGCTGTAGAAAGGGGTAGGAACAGTTTACATAGAAATAATGGGAATTGTAGGAACAATACATGCAGAGGAGGAGTGAGGTTTAAAAGAAGGCAGGATATGAATGAGTTATGTAATGTTTAATTGACAACGACTGGATAGATTATAAGTGATGTTTTATATTTGCAACTAAAATTATGTCAGTATGGTTTGTGATATATAGGGCCGGATTCACGAAGGCTTGCATGGAGTCTAAGAGTAGTGTAAGACTCCATGCAGCCTTCGCGATCCAGGAACAGCCCAAAGTCCGTGTAAGAGACAAGCTAAAACGGCTCTTACACGGAGTGGGCGTGGATAAGCTAATCACCTCACTTGCAGCCGAATAGCATGCAAATGAGGATGATTAGCGATCCAGGAAGCCCAGAACAGCCCGTGTAAGAGCCGTTTTAGCTGCAGAAATGTACTCAGTTGACAACTGAGTACGTTTCTGCAAAAAACGCAATGGAGCCATGTCAGCTCCAAATAAAGGGTGCATATGTGTCAGGCAGCATGCCAATGGCCAAATATGTGGCCATTGGCAAAGTAACCTGATGCAAATATATTAAAAATATAATTTTTTTTCGGCGATTGCCGATGTTTAAACCCAGCGCAGCCCCGCGCAAACGGGCTGGCTGTATAAAACATAAAAACGAAGGTTATAAACCCACAAATGTGGGTTTTATGCAATACATGGAATGTCAATGCAGGGACCAGCAGACCAAAGCCAACATGGCCACCGTGTAGTGGTTGCTAAGGGGGTAAGCTGAGTCTAAGACATGTAACTAAGCATTAGTAGGCAATCTGATGCAAATGAGTGTTAGGATACTGAATTCCACTGTCACATAGCAAATGAGCACAGTCTGAGTAGTGTAAGAGTTACAGAAGGGGGAGGAACAGAGTAGGAGATAGGTGACATCACAGGGGGGAATAGTAGAAAGAAATGCAGTTCATTGGAGGTCAGAGTTACATGACAGATGTCAGACAGATATCATGGAAAGAGGTGTGCCACTAGATAAGCATGAGAAAGACAAGAAATGGAAGGTGTACACTGTTGCCTACACCCAAGTTTCTTGCAGGGCGTGCATGCGCACGTGTGCGCGCCATGAAGCGCAAGTAAGACAGTGTGCGCGCGTGTAAGGCAGACTGAGCATGTGGGAGCGTGTTGGGAGATGTTTAACACTGTTTGCGCGGGTGTGCATGCATTTTAACCCGAATAAGCAGATTCTGAACCGTGTAAGCATGTGTGCACGCGTGTAAGCCACTGTGAGCATGTTTCTGCTGGTTTGCACACGGCTCCTGCCTGAGGAAACAGAGAGGAAAAAGGAAGCAACAGATTTAGTAGGAAGCTAGTAGGGAATACTGCTGGAGCTAGCAGATGAAAACAATTAGAAGCAGGCAATTACACAGGCAGAATAGTAGCCCAGCCCAGCACTTAAAACTCTGCAAACAGCAGTGCAGGATGTTTCTCTCAAGAGACACTGCAAGACAGGAGTTAAGTTATTAGAAGTGAAAACTGAAAAAGCTGAACTCAGAGCAGAAATGTTAGGGGCTGCCATAGTTGTCATAATGAGACATAGGCGACTTGCTGAGGGTGGTGACAATGCAGATGGTGCCAGACAACCCACAGTGAGGAGACGGAGAAGAGTGTACAGGCCCAGGGTCACCTACCACGGGTTACATGAGCTGGAGATAGTAGAGCGCTATAGAGTGGACAGAGACCTCCTGCAGCAAATAGTGGAGCTGTGCAGGCCACGCCTCACACACAGAACCAACAGAGGGGAACCCATCCCAGTGGAAACCAAGGTATGTGTTGGCCTAAGAATACTAGCAACAGGTACCTTCCAGAGACCAACTGGTGATATGATGGGGATATCACAGGCATCAGCCTCCAGGGTACTGCACCAGTTCCTGGATGCCATGTCAGCACATGTCGGTGATCATGTATATTTCCCCAATGCCCATGAGGTATTGGCCAGCAATATCGTCTCTTCCAGCAAATAGCGGAATACCCTGAGGTAGTGGGTGCAATAGACTGCACGCATACGCATCAAAGCACCAGCCGGTGAGCGGGGTAGGGCATACATCAACCGCAAGGGCTTCCCCTCCATCAACTGCCAGGTCGTGTGTGATGCCCAGGGCGTAATAATGAATGTGTGTGCTGGCTGTCCTGGGAGCTACCATGATTCCCACATCTGGCATTTGACGCAGCTGTACCAGACATTTGCCAATGGGGACATCCCACACGGATACCTAGTGGGGGATGCAGGTTATGCACTGGAGCCGTGGCTGATGACACCCATCAGAAACGCACACACACCTGAACAGGAACGCCATAATGAGGCACACGCACAAACACATAATGTAATACAGCGTGTGTTTGGGCTGCTCAAGTCACGGTTCCGGTGTCTGGACACATCTGGTGGAGCCTTGCAGTACACACCAACTACATGTACCCAAATTGTCATGGTATGTGCTATGCTACATAATATGATCTTGCGAAAACAGCTGCAGCAGGACCAGCATAGGGCTGGGCCAAGCAGCCCCCCACCATTGCCAAGGCCATCACAGGCAGAGCGTTACTCGGAGGAGGAACAACCTGAGCCTGCCCCAGTAGGCAGAAGGAGGCATGCCCAGTATGCCCTGACCTTGGCAAAGAGGCAACGCATAGCACATACACTGGCTCAGTAGGAACCCTGGGAATGATACCCCCTCTGACTCACTCAAATAATAACATGGATGCCTACAATGACATGACCTGCTCACAAACATGTACAGGGAAGTGTAATATGCGCATCCGACAGAGGCAGCCCTGCAGCACCACCTGAGTCATGAATGCCATGTGTTAAGTAATGTAACACCATGTACTATATGCACACCTGAGGATCCTGACTAACATCCTACCCTCACCAAGCATCATGCCACAATATGACAATGAGATGATCAAGTGCAATAATTGACTGAAGTATCACAGTTAGTCAAAGGGGATCCAATGTATGCCAGTCTGGGATGACATGCTGAGCATGACATGATGCTCCACCTGCTAGGACTGGCGTGCACCTATCAGTGCAGGCCGTATGGATACTGGCAAAGGCTGTTGTTACCCACAGTGTGCCCTGAATAGGTAAGGCTCAAAACACAAACCTATCTCCATAGGTATCAGAAGGGATAAGAATAAGATAAGGGATAAGTCGAAACAGCAAGATGCATGCAGTCTAAACCCACCCAGTATGGAGAATGTTGATATCTGCGCTGTAACAGAAAACTGAGTCAAGGCTCACAACAGCACCCTAACACTACCAGGTTACACCTCATACTGTGCTGTACAGCCTCAAAACATGGAACAAGCTACAAAAGGAGGGTGACTAGCAAGAATTGTCAAGGATAACCACACCCCATGTTGGTACCACAACAAGAAGCAGCATGGACTAGCCATGGTCAAGTAACAGTGGCTAAAACTGCCCCCCAGTTTATAGCCTGCTACAGACTACTGTCTCAACACCAGGAACTGCACCTGGCCTATGCTGGAATACATGAATATATCAAGTCCTCCAAACCACATTATATTGGGTGACTGAAAATACCCAGACATAGACTGGAAGCATTATACTAGCTCCAACAGTGTAGGACAAAAGTTCATAGAATCCATAAACCAAAAGGCCCAGGAACAATGTACCACTCCCACAAGAGGGGTAAGCATACTGGATGTGATAATCAGCAACATGGGTACTGGATGGCAAGACAAGAAGTGTATTGCTCACTGGTAAAACCAGACCATAAAGTAATCACACTGGATATACGAATCCTGACCACAGTCCCTGGCCAGAAAACCACAGTGGAAAACATGTGTAAAGCAATATTTGCACTCCTCCAAACTGATGTGGAATCCATTAAAGGTCCTGTGCAGGTGCAAAATATGGGCCACACCTCAGAACCTGTAATACAGCCATTCCATGAACACTGCCAGGAATGCTTGGATTATGCAATACTAAATTAAAACAAGACACAATGCCATACACGCAGGCATCTGGCATGGTGGACACCAGCCATAACCAAACCATGCAAGAGAATGAGGAACCTACTACATGATAGAGCAAACATAAACAATGAAGTAATCACTGATCAGTAGTATGGCAATAAAATCTGTCCACACATACAATCCACTAAGGCCAGCCACAACAAATTGAATCTGTGAATCCTGAGGCAATGTTACACCTGCCCCAAGTACACAGACAACCCCCAACTCCACCCAAGAAATACAAATATATGTGAGAGATGCAACCATCTATCCAAACTGGAGGCTGAGTTCCCTCAACTCAGTACTCCCAAAACTAGTCAAGAGGAGAAGGTAACCACACACACCACAAACACAGTCCCACATAGACCTATCACAACTGCAAACCAAACACATAAACACAGAAAAACATTCCCGGAGGCACAAATTACAAACACAGCACACCAACAGAGGCCTCTAAAGCAGACACCCAATCAAACAACCTCCAAACATAGCACATGCAACACATAGTACACAAAGCTGGTGTGCCAAACAGTCACAGGCCAGAAGGAGAAACAACATGCCTGATACAGTTGTAATAGGTGACTCCATAGTCAGACACACTGCTGTCCCACACACCAGACTGAACAAGGGAAAGGGTACAGTAAGCTGCCTGTAGGCTGCCACAATACGCCACATAACAGAAGTATGCAGGTCACTCCAAAGCAAGTAGAAATATGATGCAGTCATAGTCCATGCTGGTGTGAATGACCTGAGATGTACCTCCCTAGACTACATGAAAAGAGACATAGATGAGCTCTCTGATTATGTAGTCCAGGCCAGTATGACACTCACTGTTTGCAGCATCCTATCCTACCAAGAATAATGCCACAGTACAAACACGGAATGATCAGTCATAGCAAGTGGCACACTTACTGGTGTCATTCCAAGGGGATCCAATGTCTGTCTGCTTGGGATGTCATGCTTGACAAGCCATGCAGCTGTTCTTGGGATGGCTTGCACCTGTTACCCCTGGGCATCTGGATATTGGATAAGGCCTTTGCCACCTCCATAGAGCCTTTTGTAGGCAAGGCTGAAAAGACTAACCCACCACCCTAGAAAACATAAGTGGAAAGAAACATAAGGGTAATGCTGACCAATGCCAGATGTGTAAACCCCAATATGCATGCTCCCAAGGCCATCCCCAGTATGGAGAACATCGATGTCTGTGCAGTGACAGAAACCTGCTGCAAGCCTCCTGACAGCACACCAGCACTACCAGGTTATACCACATATCATGTGTCATGGCCCCAAAACCTGGAACAAAACATAAAAGGAGGGTGAGTATCCATATTCAGCACAGACACCCATATGTCCAGGTAACTGACAATGCACAAGGCATTGGAGTCCACCCATGTGCAACTAACTGTAGGCAAGACTGCTGTACAGTCTGTAGCATGCTACAGACCACACTCTCACACACAGGAACCCCACCCAGCCGTCCTGAAGACACTGGACAGTATGAATGTCCCACCAAATACCAAACAAGGTACCACAAATTACCACATAGGTGGTAAACCATTATGTATGGAAGGAGTAATCATGGACCTAGGGACACAAGTGGACAGTAACCTGTTATGTGACACCCACATTGCCAATGTGGCTAGGAAGACTGTCTACATTTGACACCGTATCAGGAAAGGATTCACATCTATGTCAACAGAGGTCATTGTGCCCCTATTCTGTTCTCTTATCACACCCATAATCTAGTACAATGCCTCATATGGGATGTACCTTACCTGACACCTGCAGCAGTTAGAAAGACCTCAAAGGTACCTCACCAAGAGGATAAAGGGTCTCAAATATATGTCATATGCTGCCTGGCTGTAGACACCCCAGCTGAATGCAGTCACATACTGCCTACACAGAGGCATTGCATGCCTGTTGTAGAAGGCCATGCCCAACACAGGAGTAATGGACATGCTCCACCCCAGAAAACTCAAAGCCATCGGAGCTGTGAGAGTGAGAGATGTCAACCTCAACAAATAATGAAATAGGATGTGCTGGTGGGACAGATACATAATTCAGAGGCTCCCCACACCCTGGACCAGAATCCCACTCCATGTTAGGCAGAGCCCCTCAATGACACTCTTCAACAGGAATCTTTCCAAGTGGATGGATGATTGTAGAGTTACACTGGGGGTCTTCACTGTGTCATGTCCAGACAGAGGCACAGCAAAGCAAATCATAAATGGCCATAATATTCACATAGCAAGGGGTGGCAAAAGCTACACACTCTGGCTAGGCTAACAAATGCCCTAGGGTGGATAGCCTAGTATGAACCTATGAACCTATGAAGATACAAATTGTACAGGACACTAAGGATAATCCCAAGGCTTTCACAACTGATGGTAGGAACCATGTTGGGTATTCACAGATATGCTCTGAATCACACAAATATCACAAACACACACACATATTGCCAACATACATCCTGACAGGTGCAGTGCAAACCCCCCCCCCAGAATGCAGAATATCTATCCCAGCAAACTGCTGCCCCCCTGACATTGCAGATGCTGAGGTAACAGCCAGCATCTACAAAGCAAAACACACAGCAGCAATGGTATGAGATGGTGTCCTGGGCTGAGTGCAACATAGACTCCAAGATGAATGGAATGCCAAATCACACTACTGCTCAATGTCAGCCTTACCACAGAATATGTACCCAAAGAGCAGTGTACAACAACAGTGGCCCTTCTCAACAAAGGTGTTGCCTGAATGGATAGTGAAAACTATTACCCCAGAATCCTGAGAAGCTCGGTCTGCACAGCTATGGAAAGGATCAGCATGTACCACAGACATAAAGATATTGGGGACCTACTGACACCGGACCCTACCCAGTGTGGCTTTCTTAAGTGCAGATCCTGCCCCTAAACATGTTTGACTCAATTGAAACAGTCATTAAGGTCATTGATGAGGGCAATGTGGTCCACACAGCATAGCTGGACCTTGCAAAGGCTTCTATACAATACCCTACGTGTTCATTATAGATAAGCTCACCAGCTTAAATATAAACCCCTATGTCAGTAGAGGGGTTGCAAACCAGACCAAGGACAGAACAGACATGGTCAGACATGCTGCAGCCATGTCAGACTACAAACCAGATATAACTGGCATCCCACAAGGCTTGGTCCTGGGATCTCCCTCGTCTGGTATATATGTCCCATAGGTACAGGCAAACATGGAAGGACTTTGTCTGAACATGTTCGCAGAGGACTACAAACTGCTCACCATATATGATCCACCAGCTGACACAAGCATCCCACAAAAGGGCCACATAGAAACAGACAACTGGTGCCATAGCCATGTCAGCAAGCTAATTGCAGAAAAGTGTATAGTCAACCCCCATGGATATACAGTAAGTGCCCACCAATTACCACATAGGTGTTAACCCATTATGTAGTTAACATGTAATGAGAGACCTGGGGACACAAGGTGATAGATATCCTGCATTGGACAAACATGTGCTGTAGTGTTTTCAGAAACATACCATATACCCACCTAATCATGAAGGTTGTTAGATCTAGATAAGGGGAGGTCATTGTGGCTCTGCAGTCATCCTTCATCAGCGGTACAATTGACTTCAATAGCCCCTGTGGGATGTACCTCAGCAGACACCTCCATCAACCGTAAAGTCCCCAACAGTACCTCACCAGGAGTATCAAAGAGCTTGCACAGATGCCATGTGTTGCCTGTGTTTGCTGGTATCAATAAACATGCTGCACCTTGTACAATCTGAATGGCAGTGAGCTATACACATGAGAGACCTGAACCCCAGCACTGACTTACATAGGACAAGCTGTACTGCATGATCCATAACACAGAAGCCACCCCCACCCATGAGTGAACTCCCAGTACAGGCTACCCATAGAGTCACTTATCAATTTTCCTCAACAGGAATCTTGATGAGTGGATGGGAGATGGTAGCTTTATCCTGGGTATCACTGTCATGTCACAGGTAGACAGAGGCACAGTATACTAACCATGACATATGTCATGGCAAACTCCACTTACAATGTGTGTTGAAGGACAAACACACTCTCCAACTAGCATTAGACATGGACTAGGGCACATCGCTAGTGTTTGCAAATGTACACCTATGTTGTGGAATACACTACCAATGTTGGACAAGCCTGGTTTAAGTAGTTCATATCTGAACAGAATGCAACATGGTCAGATGTACACAACTGGCCCCTAACCAGGCTGTTGTGCTCACTATCGAAATGTAAAGCAGTGATAGCACTAAAGCCCAGGATACTGTCCACCACAGTCAAAGTACTACCAGTACACTATACAGTACTACAGTGTTAGGTCAGTGTGAAAGGATGTTGACAACTGTATGCAAAGTATCCCATGCAAACACTGCAGGCACAGTATAATCCTGTTGTGTTCACACACAAAGCAGTTGTACAGTAACTACACAACATGACACACAACCATAAATGGGTGATATTTGTTGAAGTTCACACTCATCCACAAATGTGGTGGGCTACAGAGTCCAACATATGGAATGCTCACACTGGGCATGCTCACACACTTTGATAAATGAGACATATGTCAGACAACATGCCATGGGAAGGCTGAACTGGGCATGCTCACACACTTAGGCCAAATCTCAGTTTAGCAGTTGGACATATCTGGTATTTTTACGTGTTATTCCAGGAACCAACCACATTACAGCAGTCTGCCCAGTGCACACAGTTAAATGACTACAGAGACATATGTGATATACTGGATCCCTCCCATATGCAAACATCTTCCACAGATGCACAAGTTGTTCATACAAACAGGGAATGCTATGGCAATAAAGATGTGCAAACAGTCTATCAGCAACAAATAATGTGCATTTGACAATTAAACATATGGGTGTAGAGGTCAACACTAGGCTGTTTGCCCTAGGGAATGACAGCTTAGCCAGAGTGTGCTTGGCGTCTGCCTCCCCACAGGATGCACATTCCCCTTTCTAAACACCGATGATGTCAGCACCCTATAAGTACAGCAGGAGAAAAGAAACCTCCCAGTAATGTGAATAGTGCGCTCTGCTAATGCGTCCATCACAAGTGTCATAACATAGTTAGGTAGGGGTTTGAATCCTGCAAATGTTCAGTGTGAGTGAGTGGGGCTGGTGTGTGTGGAAGTCTGTGGGAGAGAAATGTCCCTTTTGGCAACTGGGAAAACACACTACAGGATGCACATTCCCCTTTCTAAACACAGATGATGTCAGCACTCTATAAGTATAGCAGGAGAAGGGAAACCTCCCAGTAATGTGTTCGTCTCAAGTGTCATAACATAGTTAGGTAGGCGTTTGAATCCTGCAAATGGCAAGTGTGTGTGTTTGTCTGAGGGGAGTTAGTGTGTATGTGCAATTGTGTGTGAGGGAAATGTCCCTTTTGGCAACTAGGAGAACAGACTACAGGATGCACTTTCCCCTTTCTAAACACCGATGATGTCAGCACTCTATAAGTATAGCAGGAGAAGGGAAACCTCCCAGTAATGCGAATAGCGCGCTCTGCTAATGCGTCCGTCTCAAATGTCATAACATAGTTAGATAGGGAAAGTGTCCTTAACGCAATTTATTTATAAAAGACAACAAAGCGTTTTCACCACAGCATTCTGTGGCTTCATCAGAGGAAATGTGATCTGAAAAAATGCACTCCATACATATCAGAAAATTCAGGAAGTGACATCTTCCAATTTCCTGAAGGAAAAAATTAAGTTTTTAAATCACATATTATACACAAATGTCTATGCGCCTCTGTACCTATCTTCTGTAAACCATAAAAAATGTAAAACAGATTTATATAAAAGCATGTGTAAAAAAATATGTGTAAAAAATATATATAAAATACATATGTGTACAAAGAACCAGCTGCCCTAGATAAGAATATATGCACCTGCAATTACAAAGCACTACACTTATGTGTTATTAATGCAATTAGTTTATGTGTGGAAAATTATCATCTGGACTTTAAAACCATCATAACTCAAATTTGTTTGAGCCCTAACTGTACAACAATACTTATTTTCTACAAATGAAAATAAGTATCATATCTATAGTCCTACGACATACCTCTATACATACAAATAAAGTCGTCAGCTACACAATTTCTATATGCATGTTACAAACATAATGACCTCCAATAAATGAGAGCCTGTATTGCCCCAATAACCTATCTAAGATAACTTCTTAGTTTCAGTACAGGGGCAATATTACAGTTGTTATTCAAACCAGGATGCCTAAACGCATCCAGTCGTAACTGCCATTCTAATTCTCGATGCAGATGTTTGAATAACAACTGTAATATTGCCCCTGGGACTCACTGGTGTATTCTGTTGTTGCTGCTCATATATGCTACTTTTCCTTGTTGTTTCATCATAGTTAGATAAGGGTTTGAATCCAGCAAATGGCAAGTGTGTGTGTTTGTCTGAGGGGGGTTCGTGTGTGTGTGAGGGGAATGTCCCTTTTGGCAACTAGGAGAACAGACTACAGGATGCACATTTCCCTTTCTAAACACTGATGATGTCAGCACCCTATAAGTACAACAAGAGAAGAAAAACTTCCCACTAATGCAAATAGCACATTCTGCTAATGTGTCCGTCTCGAGTGTCATAACATAGTCAGATAGGGGTTTGAATTCTGCAAATGGCAAGTGTGTGTTTCTGGCTGAGGGGGGTTAGTGTGTGTGAGGGAAATGTCCCTTTTGGCAACTAGGTGAACAGACTACAGGATGCACATTTCCCTTTCTAAACACTGTTCAGCTGAAGGCCATGGCTCTGGCACAAGTTGTCTGTTTCTATCATGCCCCTTTGGAAGATGCTTGTGTCGGCTGGAGAGTCGATTATGGTGGCCAGTTCGCAGTCATCTGCATATTTGGTCAGCCACAGTCCATCCGTGTTGGCCTGTACCTCCAATAAATATATACCAAACAAGAGAGGTCCCAGGACTGAGCCTTGTGGGACACAACTCGTAACTGGTTTGGAGTCTGACATGGCTCCAGCAATTCTAACCATGTGGGTTCTGTCCTTGAGCCACTGTGCAATCCATCTAGTGACATAGGGGCTTATATTTAAGCTGGTGAGCTTCTCTAGAATGCCCAAGTGGGGTATTGTTGTGAAGGCTTTGCGAGGTCCAGGTAGGCTGTGTGAACCACCTTCTCCTTGTCAATGGCCTTGGTGACTGTTTCAAAGAAATCAACCAGGTTAAACCTGGTAGTGCTGGTGTGCTCTCAGTAGCCCTGAACCAGGCATCTGTTACTGCACAGATATCGATGTTCTCCATGCCAAGGAGAGTTTCAGGTGCATGCATCTGGAGGTTTAGACTTCTGGCGTTGGGTAGCATTACTCTTAGTTTCTTATCCCTTGTGATACCTATGAAGGTGGGTTTGTCATTTGAGCCTTGCCTAACATAGGCACTATGGGGTAGCAAGAGCCTTTGCCAATATCTGAAAGCCCAGGGGTGACAGGTGCAGGCCGTCCCTAGCGAAGCAGGTAGTTCAACAGAAGATGAATATGTGAAGGTGTAGTGCCTGTGATTAGTTAGCAGTAGCATATATGACTGCTCACGTGGACACATGCCAGGTAAGTCATATGCACTGTGTCACAGGCAATGTACATGTGAACAGGACAAACAGTGACATCCTGTCAAGTGGGACATGGACATACATATAGTAAGCTATGCAGATGGCACTATGAGTCCACAGAAGCTCTATAACTATGCATTGCAGGTGTGATCAGTATTCCAGGGTAATTGCAAGCAAACATGCATGCAAACAAAGCTACAGTAAACAGGGCTGCATGTAGTCCATTGTACAACAAACAAGCTGTACCACTTCCAGTAGGTAACACTGCAAATATGCAGGCACTATGCACATGTACATGGAAATACATGGGTCAGATGGCTAGGGTCCAGTCTCAGCGCACACAAGTGTACAGACCATGTACTGTCAGGATGTACAATAACTGGATGGAAACCCATGTGCTCATACCTACAGTAATACACATGTCAAATAGACACTGAGCCTTCACTCAGTGGTTCCATACTTAGTAGGATGTATGCTACCTGGCCTGCCACCACAGTATCCCTGACATATATGGGGACTCTCCCTCCTGTGACAGTTAGTTTTGTGTGTTGGGGCTGTCTAGCATGGTATGAGATGTGAGCATGCAGTGCTAGGGTGCTCCTGTGTGTCCTGTACCAGTCGTGTAGTACTGCACACATATCAACATCCTCAAACATCTGCATTGCAGAGTCCAGTGTGGGCAACATGCCACTTGCTATTTACATGTCCATCATTGCGTATTACTACATTCATTACCTTATCCCCTGTGCTACCTATGTATGTAGCCTTCTGTTGACATCATTACCACCAGTATGCCAACATGTGCAGATGATACACTATGGTACTTACCATGGGTGTAGACAACAGTACATGACAATCACACACTTACTGCATCAGGCATGCTGTGATATACCCACAATTAATTCAGCACACAGTACTGTTAACAACATGATACTATTACTACACATCTATGTGGTCACCCTGTGCATCAGCAACATGTTAACCTGTACCTGCACAGTTGTTACAGATTGCAGGAGGTGGCACAGTTTCATCATATGCACAGGGTGTGAACGTGGTATGCCTGAGTCAGCCACCGATACCACCGATTGACATGTATGTGTATGTGTGTTGGTGAGGGACAGCAGTAGAAGGTGGGGCAATGTTGATGCAGTGTGTGCGTGTATGCGGTAGCCCTAGGTGTTGTCAATTTGCATGTGTGTATGGATGCACACAGTTCCACCTCATGGCTGCCATATACTGGTGTTTGTGGACAGCCACAGACTGTACCTGCCAGGTCATACAGATCAGTGTCTCTGGCCACGGACACAGTACCTGTGCCTTGCAGGGGTGCTACGGACCGTATCCGGTACCAACCCAGACTGGGTACTGTCATCAGAAGCAGGTGTTCATTGACTGGACACAGATCCCTGTCGGGCCTGGCCAGAGCCACGTGCACGTGGTCTCCTGGGGCGGTCTGATGACAGCACAGACCCAGCATTGCTGGGGCTGCTGCTGGCACTACGAGGGCGGCCACGGCATTGTTGTCGTCCACGACGACTGCCAGCTGCTGCTGTTGCTGGCATACGGCCACGTCAACGCCTCAACCACCCACCATCGCCCTGGCTCATGGACATGTAGTTGTGGAACCGGTCTAATATGTCCCCACAACGTCTGTCTATGACATCAGTGAAATCACGGATGGCAGCCGCAATGTCACGCATACTGTCAGTCATGGCTGTGCGACATGCTGTCAGCTCCCTCAGACCCTGTCTGGTGTACCGTTTCATACGTGACTGTGCCTGCATGACAGCCCGAAACATAGCTGAGGTTGTAAGACCTCTGTGGGCACGTCTGACAGGGGCAGTACGCCCATGGATGCTCCCCCGAGAACCCCTGGACATCTGTCTGTGTGGTACCATCTCTGGGCCATGCCCATGGCTGCTGTGTGGGGAGGCATGTGCCACAGATACCACATTACCCTGGTCAATGCCCACTGTATGCTGTCCATCACCTAGGGACATTGGTGACAAAGGGTGTATTGGCAGGATAACTGTGCGCATTGATGGGGTCGACAGTTGTGTACTGTCAATCGGCTGACCAATGGCGGACCCTGGCATACCTTCCTGTGCCATTACACAGATGTCATCATTATCAGTACCCACGGCACCTGATTCAGGTTCCCTGCTACATGACACCAGAGCAGCACCAGAACCTGTGGGAGGGAAACAGGAAACACAGTTTACAATGTCTACACATTACCAGTGATGCACACATGCACACATACACACATGCACAGGGGCACACATGCACACATGCACACATGCACAGGTGCACACATGCACAGGTGCACACATGCACACATGTACACATGCACACATGCACACATGGACAGGTGCACACATGCACACATGCACAGATGCACACATGCACACATGCACAGGTGCACACATGCACACATGCACAGGTGCACACATGCACACATGCACAGGTGCACGCGTGCACACATGCACACATGCACAGGTGCACACATGCACAGGTGCACACATGCACAGGTGCACACATGCACACATGCACACATGCACAGGTGCACACATGTACACATGCACAGGTGCACACATGCACACATGCACACGTACACACATGCACACATGCACACAGTTTCACACAATTGTACAGTACTCAGTATGCGTGATATCAAAACACAAAACCAGACACACCTACATGCATACAATGAGCACTACTAAGTGAGCCAAATAGTACTATTACTATCAAAACTATTACATGAATTGTTAATACACACTCACCAGCATGGATAGGCTGCATTGCTGTTATACCAGGGGGACCTGCAGACGTGAAGAAACTAATGTCAGTGGGCACAACTGTGCCATTGTTACTGAGTATGATACAGGTCAGTAGTACAACAGTTGCCTTTCACAGGTCAGCTGCTAATATTGAGGATATCACACTTGCACATTAAATACTATGGTGACAGCTACAAACCAAGGACACACCTCACACATGCATTAACTACCAGTGTACACAACAGTCAACTATACATATGGCATATTACCTGCACGTTCACTGTCTTGCTGCTGCGTGGCTCCAGCCACCATCATAATGCATGTCTGCTACTGTTGTTGTTGCTGGCGGACTGGAGCCACTACACTCATGAGTAGTCCCTCCAGTCTGGTGAGTGGGGGATGTGTAGCCACCCCACCACCTGTGGCGACCTGTTGCCTGTGGATATCCGACGCACGCTGATGGACATGTCTGATTAAATCATTGCAGTGATGTCGTACCTGCTCATATGTCCTATTATGCGTGCCTATGTCATTTACCCGACGGACAAGGTCTTGCCACAGTGCAGCCCTCTCCTGCTGATTCTGGCTGGTGCGGGAAAAGAGTATTGCATAATCCCGCACCAGGCTCTGGTGTATCTCCTCATCCTCTGCTGTGGAGTAAGTGGGATTCAGCGGTGGGCCATGTACCTGAGAAAGAAAATAACCTGATATCAGCAATATATGTCAGCAGAATTTGGCACACATACTACACATGCTACTCGACTGTTATGATACAACATATCTCACATATATAGCATCTGTCTGTCTATTGGTGGATACACATGTAAATGGCCAGGTATCAGTGCTCAGCCAGCAACTGTGCAACAGTACCTGGCACACTCCATACGACATACTACCAAACCCCAGCAGTCAGAACACTGATTCAGGTCAAGAGCACCTCCTCACTCTGGGGTTTGTATCTAGGTACTGTATGGCCTACATCATCAACTACTGTGAGCTGACCACACACTGATTGCCCTGGATATACATATCCCACCTCCACCACCAGCACAAATGACTATAGTGAATAACATTACAGATGCAAACTTTACACTTTGTAACAGTGACATGATATCCTTTCAGCCCACTGGGCCAGTGGCAGATACAACCCACAATGCTGACCCCTACACAATTGCTTTCTACAGACATCTCCGAGAATGCATGGATCATGCAATCCCATATATGACCAAGACACTCTCCACAAAGGGACAGCATCCTGTCTAATGGACCCCAGCCATAGACAGATTGTATTACAGAAGATGGAAGCTACTGCAAGACAGAGCATAATTCCGTAAAGGGAGGGCATGTCTGAGCAGCACTAGTAAGGATCTATTTTCCATCATACAAACATCCATGGGCAACTTTGAGAGGGAAATCAAGAGGGACACTACAGATAACCAGAAGGCCTTCTTCAGTTATGTTAGCAACCTGGTCAGGATCCATCCTCTATGCCCATAGTTAGTACACAACAAAAAATATTTCACTGACACCACAGATATTGACAACATTGTGGCAGACAGGTTCAGTGCAGGTGTCACCCGCCCTCTCCCCCAAAATAAGACATAGTTATCCCAGCTGACTGTAACCTCCCTGTCATCACAGATGTCCAGGTGAGAGCCACCCTCAGGACAGCAGAATACACAACATAAATGGGACCTGATGGTATCCCCAGTTGCATGCTACATAAACTCTGACAGGAGCTAAACACACATATAGAAGTGCTATGTAACACTAGCCTGACTACAGGATATGTACCTGTACACTGGCGCACAGCAGCAGTGGTTCCACTCCACGAAGGAGGCACCTCAACATACCAATACAATACAACACAATACATTACATTACAATACAATACTATACAATATGCTATTGCCCCTGGGACTACAGCAGCATACTGTTCTGCTACCCTGACCATTGTGACACATGTGGTGTGATGGTACCTGCTGCTGTCACACAGTTACACAGGGTGACTCATATGGCATATTACCTATCTGACTAACATTCAGCAGGGGTATGTGTGACATGTACTCATGGGGAGTATTGCTTCTTAACACTGTGTGGTTTATTGCAGGGTATGTCTTATCTGTGGGTAGGTACTTTTACCTCCACATGTGCACTCTATTGCAGTGGCACGGATGACACACAGCAGTCATTTAGGTTGTGGATGGTGTGAGGTGTTACTATGGTTGTTGGACATCTGTCATGGGTGTGACTTACATATGTATATCCGGGAGTGGTAACCTCTATGTGGGTGGTATATGTGTACTCTGTGGTGTTGTCAGTCACTGTGCATTGGTAATGTGTTTGAGTGCATTGTCACAGTGTTGTACATGTCACTGTGTCCTTCTCCATATCTGTCATGTGAGGTCCATACCATGGCATCCATTATGTGGTGTGGAGGGGTACACCGACCTACATGTCCATAGCTGACACACCATGTTCGCTGACACATACCATGTGCAGGTATTCCAGGGATAGTGTGCCACTGTGAATAACATTGGGGCCACTATTGTACACATTTATGACCCTGTTCACCACTGACACATGCAGTGGTGGGCAGCCAATCACATATCTGGTGGTTACTGGTGTAGGTGATTTGGAATGTGGTATGGTACTCCGGTTTTGACACTGGTGTTCACTCCATGCCTTTGTCACCAGGCACCTGTTGCAATACATCTGTACACATGTGCCTCACTCAGAATTTATATACATCTCTCTCTCTCTCTCTCTCTCTCTCTATATATATATATATACACATACATATGTTGACATACATACGTATCCATATGATAGACAGGTATATCAACATGTTTGTCTACCATACTGTATACACACACTAACATACTGCTAAACATACATAACTGTGAAACCTACTTTGTACATTTCACTACAACCTACAGTCAACCTACATTGATATGTGCACATAGATGCTCTCACATACAAATGTATGTACAGCCTTCACTGATAGTTGCTGTATGTCCCCTGCCCTTTACACATCTTCATATACATATGGATACAGACCAATGGCACATATGGAGGGTTCACAGTATGTAGACCTTTATAGTATTACTTTACATTACCTGTGTTTGTCACAGCTGCTTGTGTTGCCGTCTGGTTCTCTGTCCTGCTGCTCCACTTCCCAGTTGTCAGCTTTCAGGTGGCTGTTGCTGAACAATTTCTTTGTGTCTGCTTAATTGCAATTTTCTCTGTCTCTGTCTCTCTCTCTCTCTCTCTCTCTCTGTCTGTCTGTTTCTCACGTCCTTCTCAGGGTGCAATGAAAGTATTGCATGTGTGGACTGGGAATACAGCATACTTTTGTAGGTATCTGCATATGCACATGTGATGGCCTCTGCACCAATTGTTAGCCAGCATTTGCTAATTGCATGCAGCCAGTTGTGTACTGATTGCAGTTCTCACTGTGATTTCAGAACAGTGCTATAAAAGGGTATGTGAGATAGGCGTAGCCCTTTCAGATTTTAAGGGCAGGGACCATGCTGTTATGCTGTGGACAATGTTCTGTGAGTGTAAAGGTTGGTATCTCTCTCATATTTCCAGGTGTGTTGTAGATTAACATTCCTCCATTCATTTCTCCAGTTTCCTGTACTAACTGTGTATGTACACTGACACCTACAACTACTACTACTGTTAATGTGTGTGTGTGTGCTTTCCTTTCACTTTTGCTTGCACTTTGTTGCTAAGGCTTCAATATTTGCCCTTTACAGTCACTACTTGTATGCCTGCTAGGTATCCTGACTGTAGTGTGCTGCTGTAGCTTTCCTATTTTTCATGTACATTCACACCTTGGAATGCTTGCTATATCTGCTAGGGTGTTACAGCATGCAGTGTGGTCTGGCCATGGTGTGGGCCTTGACATCTATTAGGGTATTTGAGTATGCTGCTGAGCAAGCCCCAGAGACTTTCAGGTTCATCTGTTATCTGCCTCATGGAATGGTACATATCAGTGGGGTACACCCATTAAAATGTCTGGTATGCTGCAGTTGTGACTGTGGGTTAGCATGAGCATATGTATTACTACACTTTTTCTGCCATGCAAGTGGTGAATACTTTCAGGACTCCATAGTTACCAATGCATGTGTTATACCTTTCTGCCTACTGTTTGTACATTTCACATGGAGTCTGTGGGGCATCCCTGTAAGTCATTCACTGTTGCTATGTCTAGGCTCTTAACTATTCAAATATGGTGGTGTCAGACCCATCATGTGTACAGATATTTGCAGGTTGTCCACATTTCTGCCTCATATTTTCATCAATATCTCATGCACACCTTTTTCTGGCAAATCACTCTGGGCTCAAGTCAGAATATGGTGACAAACATTCAAGTTTCAGACTTCATACCCTTCCAAACATCCCACAAAATGCAGACCATGTTACTCTCTGAACTGTCTGCATTTGTTGTAACATTATTTGTAATGTGTCCCTGGTTTTGGGCCTTTGCTCCACATATTTTATTACTTGGTCCAGATGTGTTCCTGTAAGAGGTTGTGGGGTATGGGCAGTGATTATCCTGCTGTGAGTATGTGTGTGGCTTGCAAGGTGCTATAGTGACATTATTACCTACTAGCTACCAACTAGCATGGCTGTTTCTGTTCACACTACTATTATGAAAATCCACTAGTTTTGATAGTAATTCTAAATGGCATGCTTTGTGTACTACACATCTATATTCCCTTTACATTCATTCCTACTATTACATGATATATTTATTTTAGCACAATGTTCTTGTATAAGAATCATGGCTTAGTGGTAAGTCATGCAGACTACTGTTTCCAAGGTACTGGGTTTGGGACTGCCAGTGGGATTTTATTTTGCTTCTGAACTGACTACAAGACCTGTCAATCAAAGTGACTAAGGCACTTTTAAGCAGTTGTAACCAGGTTAGCGCTGGTTTGCGTGGAGCTCACGCATGCGCACTGGCGTTTAGCTCCGCTCACACAAGTGTACACCCGCTTACAATCGCTTAAACGTGCTTACTCTTGCGCATACCCGCGCTATTTTCTTTGAAAGAAAAGAAAATGGGGAGACAGGAAAGTGGTGAAAAAGGGGACACAAAGAGGGTAAGATAGTAGGGAAACAAGCTTGGGATGTGCAGGAGGGATGTAGGTAAGGCTCATAGCTGCCCATTTCTTCATCAGCAACAGCTGTGCATATGTATGTGATTTGGTGTGACATTTGAAAACTTCCACCCCTGAGAGAGGTGTCAGGACAACAATAATACTTGTTGTATGGCCAATTGTAATTGATAGGTTCCATGTCCAGCAGACATGTGTGCGGAATGGGCAGCTATGTATGGGGCGTAATTTTTTTGTGGGTACAGAGTGCCCCTTTTTTTTTTTTTTTCAGGTGAGAGTGGTATGTCAGGTGAAGGAAGTTGGTACAGCTGGGGAGGTAGGTTGGATAGGTAAACAGACAAGACAAACAAGATGCATACAGGGGCAGTGTATGACACGTGTGGGGGAGTTACACAATTGACGGGGACGGAGGTTTGGATATCCAGAGCCCATGAGCCCACAGATGGCAACAGTGGAACTGATATCCCCACCCATTGGCAGTTGCCACTGTTCCTTCACTGCCCAGGATGGGGCTGTGCTGGGGCTGTGTAGGCGGGGCAACAGGCATGCCCGTTAGTTGTGCCACCCGTGCCTCGAGCTGGCATAGGGGCTCGAGAACAGAGTCACGAATCTCCCTACGCACCACAGTCCGGATGCTACGGAGGGTGAGTGGTGGTTCTCCTCCGGCCACACTTGCAGAGGGGGGGGCGAGCCCCATCCCCTGCAGCGCTTCCACCCGCAGGTGGCACAGGGCCACCAGAGGAGGGTCTGGACTCGTCCCTAGTGCCAGGTGCACTCGCCAGCTGAGGTGGGAGAGGTGGGTCCACTGGAACCCGCCTTCCCTGTCGTCCTATGTTTTGCATTATGTCATAACAGTTTGGGTTAGTGACATATAATACCATTCACAATTAGTTGTAACAGCATGCATTAGTATTCCCATTAACCAAACACCCAGATATTCACACCATTGAACAGCGTGCATAACACATGCATAATATGAACAGAAATACACAGTCCAACAACATGCAGGGTTAATTGATGGCAACAGGCCATCAGGTGTGGATGTATGAACAGGGCAGATGCATCAACGGACATGCAAATATATATGACCCAACAGGACAAACGTCCAGGGGTGTTAATTGTGATTGCACATACCATTTTCATGTGGAATGGGTTATATGTGGTTATAGGGTGGGGTAAAGAAACTAATATTAACACCTTCGAATAACAATACATATGCTGTACATTTCTAATAGCTACAGTTATATACACACTACTGTTCTAACTACAGTTTCCTATTTGATAACTATTTCAACTTGGTGATAGGACTGTTACTGCAACATCAATATACATTTTATGGTTCTTCATACACATTCATATCTAGCTTTGTTCAGCTACATCATCCTGCTACATTTGCTTTATATAGCTGTAGACAAGTGTGGATGTTTGGTATATCAGACAATCATCCTATCTGCATATTGCAGACTGAGAGCAACATATCCAGATTTTGGGATACACATTCCAGATGCAGCAACACTTTGAACAGATTGAGCTGTTTGGTTTTGAATCTCACATGCATTTCATTCTGTCTTGACTGCAGTATACTTTATTCAGCGTTATTACTACTGTATTGCTGGATTCATGACACTTTCTCACACTCTCTCACTTGCTTTCATTTTACTATTCAGGATGGTACTTACTTCTAGGCTTTATTGACATGTTTTACCTGTAGTTATTACAGTCCTTTCCAGCAGTCTCACTTCTGTCATGTTTCAGTATTTCCACAGGGATATATTTCACACATGTGATTTCATCATTTTCTGCAGCTATACTTTTCAGCCTGCTGCAGGTTGTGTACTATTTTCTTACAGGTAGGGCATTTTTATTTCAGAATATATGTCAGACAGTTTCATTTTTCGGTTTAACTTACAGGCTGAAACACACTTTTGTAATCAAGCAATACTTGCATACACTTTCACACTGTTACTTGCAGATTTTATTCCTTACTGACTACACTGCACTCTTTTGCTGACTGTCATACTTTTATATTTCTTTACAGTTACTGGTAGTGGATTACTGACCTGCCTGGTGGCGCAACCGCACCAACCTATCGCCATAGGCTCTGCGGTTCACAAAATGGACACCTGCAGCTGTAATATAAATGAAGTAATATTGGAATACACATCTCCATAATATCAGCTAGTTTAATTTCTTACATACATAATTAAATGTTACTTACTCAGTAGTGGGGCGTTGGGTGTTTGCCGGGCCTCCTGGATCCAAAGGTTCAGTTGGTCCTGCTTGCGTCTCTTCAGGTCCGCATGGTGGTGATGGACCTGCTCACCAGTCCTTGGAATCCCTGTGGCACTGGTGAGATCATGAGCCAACCGGTCCCACGCCTCGGCCCTGTATGCTCCCCAGAGGACCTGGCCCTGCATGAGTTGGGCCTCATGATTATGGACTAGGAGCCAGACCATGTACCTGGACTCCTCAACACCCCACCTCTGTGCTCGAAAGCAACTACCCTCACCTACTCCTGTCATCCTGCCTGCAGGTCAGTTCTACAATCGTTTATGCTGTGTATTCCCGCCTATGGGACTTATATAGTCCGTTTTTTCCGCACATATCTGTGATTGGCCATTGTGGAATTGTATCAACTTCAGTAAACCTGCATTGTCATGCTCCAGTTTGTATTCATTCCTATATATTAGCTATTATTGCATTTCTAGGTACTGCTGTCATGGCTTAGTGGTTTGGTACCTTGACTATGGTGTATAGTATCCTGGGTTCGAACCTGGCCACTGCTTTTTATTTTTCATGACTGTCTAGACATGCTGAGGGGTGTGTCTGTGTAAAGGCAGTTTTGATACAGCTTGCTCAACGTTGCCCGTCGGTTAGCTCGTTTGCGCAGTGCGCAGCTCCGCGCAAACGGGATACGCTGCTTTAAGCCTCATTTGGCTATCGGCATGCATATTACGCTAAGCTCAGTTAGGGGCACATAGATTTAGCGTGTTAGACCACTGCTCAGCTACGGGCACTCATTTTGCACCAGTTTAACCACTGCTCATCTACGGGCAGATGCACTCACTCTGTTAAACTGTAGCTCAGCTATGAGCACATCTGGCATTTTTTATTCTTTTGTTACCTCACATTTCTTCAATATAAATGGGCTATTTCATTACATTTTACATAAATTGTGGTTTTATGTGTACATATTTGTCAGGGACTTGTTTCCTGCTTATTTTGCAAAAAAAAAAAAATTGGTGTTCTGGGGGCTCAAACCATGAGTGCCTGCTCTTCAGCCAACATTTCTACTGCGACGCTATTGCTTCCTGGCTTATTTTGCATATTTAGTTCTTATATGCTTTCCCACTGACTGCTAACTGTAGCTGCGCTACGGGCACGCCCGTGCAAACGAGCGCACTCACGGTTAAACATCTTTACAATTTAAAAAAAATATATAACATGTTCATTTATATATTTTATGCTCATAGTCTGTGGGGGCATGTGTTGTGTTGTGTTTATTCACATTTCCGTGGACTCTGTTGTGGGTGTTTACTTTGGGCACTTTTACACTTCTGGGGGCATGTCCGCTTGCAGGGCTCAGCCTACGGACACGCCCCCTACTGTCTTACATGGACCGTGTTAGACTTAGGTGTGATTCAGCATGCTCTCATGAATATGCAGAGCATGCTGACATCACTCCGTTTAACTGCAGCCTCCGTGTAAGAGTTATAACTCTTACACGGAGGCTTCGTGAATCCTTGCCATAATGTTTACAACTAAATTTATGTCAATATGGTTTGTTTTTATTTATATAAATGTATGATTGCCTATGTCATACATGATAATTTAATGAAGATGTTTCTTGTTAAAAAAGAATCTTGTTTATCGTTTGTTTTAGGGTACTTAATCTTACATACATTTGGTACAGTTCTAAAATTTCTAAATAAAACTTTCCATCAGGAAAAGCAAAACAAATAGCCTAACTGAAAAATCTTGCTTATACCAGGAAATGATTTCAGAAGAATCATCCTGATGGGGAGTTCCCTAGAATTGACTTCTGTACTTCAGAAATATGTAGAAGCAGTAAAATAACTAAAAAAGTGCAATGAACTGCAAAAGCATGAAAATGCAGTTTACACTGAGAGGAAAATGCACAGATTCTTAACTGGAAGAAGAAACGGTATTTAATAAGTCTGATAAAATATTTCCAAGTGAGGCTTTGTAAGGTAGTAAACAACTTGGATAGCAGTTACAACATTGGCATAGCACCCATATAAAATGTGTGTGTGTGCATGCGTGCAGACACACACACACACAAATATATATATATATATATATATATATATATATATATATATATATATATATAGATTGTTGTGTGTGTTGGATCTCTTTTATGTTTTTTACTTGGGTGTTGAATCTAGTTTTCATAGATGTCACAACAAAGGTTCAATCAGACAAAAATAACCAGATGAACCTTCCACTCAATGAAACTCTCTTTGAAAAGTTTTTTTTGCAGGGGATAAGCCCCACACCTCCAAAACTTATATATAGAAACTCCACGGTCAAATCAACACAGCAGAAATGCTGCTCTCAACAAATATGCACACAGAAAAGATAAAGGACCGCATGCAATGCTACTACTACTACAACATAAGTAGAAATCACGCTAGCCGTTATTTTCTTTGAAGAACAATAATCATAGCTTACAAAATTAGCTAGTCTAAATCAACAGGCTGTATGCATGTCCATTTGGGCCTTGTCAACTAGTAGGCTAGCCAGGTTTTGTCCACATATCAGGTTCTTTCCCGTGGTCATTAATGTGCTTGTATCACCTATAGCATAATAAGCCTACAGGGACCATTCCCTTTTCTGCTGATTTGCCTCACTATTTAGTATTTATATACTATTAGAGCAGTGTAAGACAGACATACCATCTTTAATGTTCACTATATCTCTAACAAATGTTTTACATGAAGGCAACTGCTTATTTAAAGTGTCAACATTTTTTTAGTATTTAGTTTGAAGAAGTCTGAGTAGCTGACAAAAGTGCTCAGTCTGTTTATTGCTGAAAATTTGGCTTCTGGCTTTGCCATTAAGCAAGCAATAATGCCCAACAGGGTGCATGTTACTGTGTAATTAACACACACCGAGGATAGTTCTGAGGCCCAAAGCAACAGGCAGAAGGCCTCTATGACCCTGGAAGGACTTTATTTATACAGTAACATACAACCTGGAGGGCATTATTGAGCTTAGAGAATGTGCTGTCTACAAAATTCTTCTGTTTTACTTTTTTTTTATTACTATATTATTATGTTTTTTTATATTTTTATGTAAAATATTTCCTCTGCCTAATGTTTCAGACTTGCTGTAGTATATGTAAATAGTACTTGAAGAAGTATTTTACATCCAACTGTAAGGTTTTCAATAAACGTCCATATTTTTATCTCATATTTTTGGTCTTTTACTCATAAAATTTGTGGTTTGCTGGCAAATCACATTGAAATCACTAAATAATGACATAGTTTTTAGTTTCTGGCTTTATTTCCTTCAGAAAATGCATGCTAAAACAAATTATTTTATTTTAATGATGCTCTAATTTTATAACAGCAGTGTTAAAATCTGTTCCAAGTTTTGAGCCTTTGACCCCCCCCCCTTTATTTTAGGCTTTATCCACATTTCCTGACCTAAGAGGTTGAGAGGTATTGCATACCTCATAATTTTAAGTGCCACTGCCACAGCTTAGTCCACCTTTCTCTCTCTCTCTTCTCAGATATACACACCTTCTGTTCTCATGCATGCAGCCATTCATGCACTCACACTCGCAGACAGAAACATAAACACACACACACACAGTTTTCTTTTTTTTTAATGTTTCTTTTAATTTTACACTCACTAAACAGAAAAAGCTCTGCTTAGCGAGCACAAAATAATGGCTCAGTCACTCTCAGTTTCACTTTCATGCATGCATACGCTCACACACACTTTTATAGGTTCATAGGTTCATAGGTAGGTACTAGGCTATTGGCCCTAGGGCCTATATAAGCCTAGCCAAAAACGTACCCTGGCTTTCGCCACCCAAGAAAATTATTTTCCTGTGCTCCTGTCGAGCAGAGCCCCAGAGGTGATCCCCGGGGTGAATTTCCTATTTCCCATCCAATCATCAAGATTTTTCTTGAAGAGTGCTAATGAGGAGCTTTGTTTGATATAGATAGGTAGTTTGTTCCAGAGTATAGGAAGTCTCTGGGACAGGAATCTATCCCTCCAGCATGTTCTGTTTATTGTGGTGACAAGGTTTAGGTCCCTAGAGCGTGTAGCTTGGAGGGATTGGGATTTCTTTAAGTGGAGCATGTCCAACAGCTCTGGGTTTGAAATAGCTTTGTATGTTAGGCAGAGATCGCCTCTGAGTAGGCGATATGCGATGGAGTAAAGCTAGAGTTTTTTGAAACGGTCTGCATAGGTCATCTGTTTGAGGCCGGTAATCCTCATTGTGAGGTATTCCAGTGGTCTTTCCAGTTGTTGTAGATGTCTTGTGAGATACATACCAAAAGGGGCATTGTACTCTATAATGGGTGTAATGAGTGATGAGTAGAGGGGAACAATGACCTCTTTTTTCCTGGATGAGAAACCTTTTGTAATGAGGTGTGCCACATAGAAGGATTTCCTGACTACTGTGGCGATGTGATTATCAAAGGAGAGACTAATGTCCACCTGTGTCCCAAGGTCTCTTATCACACTTTCGGTGTTAAGTAGACTACCAGCTATGTGGCAGATCATGGGTACAAAGTTTTTACCAAAGGGGATGACAATGCACTTTTTGGTATTGAGCTTGAGGCCATGGCTTTGACACCAGGCATCTGTCTCAGTGAGGCTCTTTTGTAGGATGTCCTCATCGTTAGGAGTTTCCATTATGGCTCCTAGTTTGCAGTCATCTGTGAACTTCGCTAGCCAAAGGCCTTCTGTGTTAGCCTGTACTTCAGAAACATAGATACCAAACAGGAGAGGACCCAGGATTGAACCCTGTGGTACTCCCCTTGTCACTGGTCTGAAGTCAGATTTGGAGTCTGCTACTTTCACAGTGTATATGTTCTGGCAGTGAGCCATTTGGCAACCCATCTTGTGACATAGGGATTTATACCTAGTTTAGTGAGTTTATCTATAATTCCAGAGTGGGGGATGGTGTCAAAAGCTTTGGCGAGATCTAGATAGGCTGTGTGAACCACCTTACCCTCGTCTACAGCTTTGGAGACTGCGTCAAAGAAGTCTAGCAGGTTTAGGAGACATGATCTGCCTTTTAAAAATTCGAACTGAGTGGGGTCCAGAGTTTGGAGATTGCCAATGTCTTTGTTTATAAGTTCCATGATGATACATTCCATGGCCTTGCAGACCAGGCTCATTAGGCTAATGGGGTGGTAGTTCCCGGGGTCCATGGTGGCTCCCCTTTTGTGGAGTGGGATACCCGTTGCTGTGCACCATTCAGTGTGCACAAAGCCTGAGGTGAGGCTATAATTGAACATGGTGCTTAGGTGGGGTGCCAGTTCATTCTGTAGTTCATGTAGAATGCAGCCTGGGATGTTGTCAGGTCCCATGGATGCTGTGTTCTTGGCTTTGGAGAGTGTGGTTTTCACCTGTGCAGCCATGATTACAGGAACATTGCATTCTTCCAGTATAGAGGTGGGCCCTTTAGGGGGTGAGAGAGGGGTAAAGTTAGCACTGAACCTATCTGCCAAGATGTTGGCAATATCAGTTGGTTCTGTATATTTGGTGCCATTGTGCTGTAACTCAGAGCAGATCTGAGTGATGCCGTTGAGATTCTTGACATAGCTATAGAATGCTTTGTGGTTGTCTTTAGAATCAGTGGTGATTTTGTTTTCATAACTAGCTTTGGAGAATTTTATGAGGGATCTCAGCTTCTTACTGAGGCTGACCAGGGAGTTCCTCCAATCATGGGATTTTACTCTTTTTTGCAACAGTTTCTTTCTTCTGTTGTAGAGTTTGTTTATGGCAGGGGACCACCAGGTTGGCTTCCTTTTTTTGGAGGATAGCATCTTGGTTCTGTTAGGGATAGCATGATCCATACACTTGTGTAAGTGCTTATAAAGTGCATTTGTGTAGGATTCAGCAGTCATACCTCTATTGTCTGTCTGCATGGGTGTCGTAAAGTTTGCCACTTCTGTCTTAAGAAGCGTAAGGTTGGCTTTAGAGAAATTTTTTATGGTGGTTTCCCTAATGGAGGGTGGGGGCAGGGTGTGAATGTCTAGGGTGATTAGCTTGTGGTCGGATCTTACCAATGAGGAATTGACCTATGATGTGGAACACTGGTCATCTATGTTGATAATGACCAGGTCTAGGATACTGCTGCCCCTGGTGGGGGTGTGGATAAGCTGATCCAAGGCATTGGAATTTATGAATTCCAGAAAACATTGAGCAAAAGAGCTGGTACATGAGTAGTTTTCCCAGTTAATGGTGGGGTAGTTGAAATTGCCCATTATGAGGGTGTTGGGTTCTACCCTAATATTTTCCATTGTATCAAGAAATGAGGAGTGGGAATCCTGGAACATGGTGGGGGATCTGTAGCAAGTTACAATTTGGATTGTGGTCTTACCCAGAGTTAGTTGCACTTGGATAATCTCAGATGCATTATGCTGAGCAGCTAGCCTGGAAGTGTGGATATCCTTAATGAATATGGACATGCCTCCACCTTTAGTGTTTCATCCCAGGCTAAGTGGCCAAAAGGTGTGGTATGAATTATAGCCTGGTAATGCAGGGGTGCTCCCTGGAGCCTTGAACCAGGTCTCTGTCACTGTACAGATGTCGATGTTCTCCATTTTAAGGAGTGCCTTGAGTGAATGCATTTTGAGGTTTAGATTTCTAGCATTGAGTAGCATTACCCTCAGATTTTGCTTGCTTGTACCTGTTACAGTGGTGAATTTGTCATTTGAACCTTGCCTAAAAAAGGCATTATGGGGGTGGCAAGAGCCTTAGCCAGTATCCGGAATCCCACGGGCGACAGGTGCAGGCCATCTCTGGCAAAGCATCGTAGTCTGTTGATCATGTCATCCCAGGCAGACAGATACTGGATCCCCTTAGAATGACACCAGAAGCTTAGTCAATTGTTGAAGTCAATCATTTTGTCCTTGTACTGTGGTATCATTCTGGGTGATGGCAGGATGCTACTCAGGGCTAGGGTCATACCTGCCTGGGATACAAGATTGGAGAGCTCCTCCATGTCTCTTTCTTTTTAATTTTCTGTTTTTTTTTTTTCTAATTTACACTCAGTAAAGAGCAAACAGCAAAAGCACTACTTAGTGAGTGTAAAATAATGGCTTCCATTAGCTTCCTTACAGTTTGAGCT
Source organism: Protopterus annectens (assembly GCF_019279795.1). Taxonomy (NCBI): domain Eukaryota; kingdom Metazoa; phylum Chordata; order Ceratodontiformes; family Protopteridae; genus Protopterus; species Protopterus annectens. The sequence goes on from NC_056751.1 coordinate 250,365,752, forward strand.
CCACTGCAGCTTAATATGTGTCCTTGAAGCATTGGACTCTTTTTTCTGCAAACATTATGTGTACATTAACACCATGCTGGAGAACATTCATTCTGCAATCAGGGTTTAATGTACGCTTTGCCCATTCTCTAAATCACATGAAATCATACTGACACTATATCCAAAACCTTCATATGATTGTTTATGTACACACAGGTGCACACATGCATGTAGACACACACACACACACACACACACACACACACACACACACTAGAGAGACTAATTTCCTAACAACAGACACTGGGAAGATAAAGGGGTATGCCAACGTTTGTCTGAACCAGACTACTAGAAATATTCTTCACCATTCTGCATGTCATCATGCATTTATCTTCGCTCTTCTTGTATTAACCAGCATATATTAACAGTCTTCCTGGTCCATCAAACACCATTCACTCATGAAAAAAATGAAACACTGCAACATGCTGTTATCACAAATACACACAGAAACTTCACAAAAACACTAGAAACACATAAGCAAAACACAAAGAAAGGAAATCTAACACAAAATATAAAGAAGGAAAGAAAGAACATTTATACAAGAATTGCAACCAGCCACTCATAAAATGTATTACAAGCCAAGCTGACTCAAATTTCAAAAATGCACACAAATTAGTTACCAAACACATAATATAAATAATAAAAATTATAAAATAATTAATAATATAATTATAAAATAATAATAATAATAATAATAATAATATAAAATATATTAAAATAATAGCATAAACTTTATTATGCTACTAAAATATTAACCACAAAATCATCAAGTATATTAAGAAACAAAACATACCTCAGCACTGCACTACAAATCTATCAAATGACAACAGCCATTCACAAAAAATCTATATAATTTACCTAAAAGCATTATTCTAAAGACAGCATCTGCATTGAAATGAGTGTAAAAATAAACCAAAATAACAATACTGAAAAAATATAAAAATGGAATATGTAAGGGTCTACTTTTAGACAATTGAAATACTTTAAGCAACTCTTCAAATAAATTGAGCATCTTAAACATGCATTACAAGAAATTTGATTTACCTAAGAGTTGACCCTAACATATCATACAGTTCAGAAATGTACCAAAATAAACTATACTAGAATTAAATAAACTGTATTTAGCTACTTCTAAGGGAAGCTAAACTGAGACAAATAGTTTTAATCAAAAATTAGTTAAAACCTGAGCATCTTGACTTGAAGTCTTACAATTTCCTCAGGCTATTTACTCTTATGCAGTGATGTCTACTGCCATCTAGTGGGCATTTTCTGTAAAAACATTTATTAAGCTTCAATGTTGAAGGAAATTCTGGGATTCCGAAGGGGTGCAACACATCAAATCCCACTCTTCATATTCTGATTACCAGAAAGACAGAGAGTAATGAGAAATATTCTTATGTTTTGAGTCAGGCACACGTGAATATACAACCAGTGGTATACCTACCATATTTGACACTTGGAGAAGAATTTTTTAACACCCCTCCACAGAGATTTGTTTTCTAACACCTCCTCCTCTATGACAATTGTTTTTAGTAATAATTGTGAAATTAAACAAAATAATGGCCAGCAAGGAGCAAGCTAGCCATCCTAAAGGAAGGCTTTCCCCAAACAAATAACTAGGTCCAGAATCATGGACTAAAGCTAAATGTCAAAAATGCATTATCTTCTCCTTTGGAAAGCTGAGTACAATATTGACAACACAACCCTAACAGTGACCCAGTAGTTTAGGATTCAGTAACTTATGTGGACAGTTGACTCCAAATTCTATTAGGAACAGATCAAGATGAAGCAAACTTATGGACACTGCAAAATCAGTAAGTTTCAACTTGGTTTTATGAATACAGCACCCACAGAGAGAGAGAGAGAAAAGATTGCAATATATTTCATGCAAATGACACTAGTCATGTAAAGGCAGACTATTAGCTAAGCAAACAATATGGGAGTAACTTGCAGACTAAACATATTAGTCAAATATAGGAACATTTTGTAAAACTGGAGACAATTTCAACATTTCAATTTATATTACACAAATGCACACTAGCCGTTAGTGCCAGACTTTAAAACTGAGCACCAGTTGTTTCAACAACAATACAGCTCCCGAGGAAAAAAGTATAAATGTTCCAGTTTATTTCACACAAATGGCACTAGCCAGCCCTTAATTCCAGACTTTAAGCTGAACAAATGAACAGGACAAGTTCCCATAGCACAGCTAGCTTACCCTTACCCTAAAAAATTAAATTTATTTCAGACAAATGCACACTAGCCAGCCTTTAAAATAATATGAGACAAAGTTACTGCCCACCCCCCCCCCAAACAAAGCATAAATATTCAGATTTATTCACATAAATGCACCTTAAGGGTGGAATTTAAATCGACCAACTGAAAAAGAAAAGGTACATTCATTCACAGCACAGCTGGCCAACCCTCCCCCAAAAAGGATAAAATATTCTAATTTATTAACACAAGTATTCACTTGCCTACATTAATGGCAGAATTTAAGGTGAGCAAGCAAAAGGGCAAGTTACTTTAATCCACAGCCCAGCTAGCTACCCCCACCCCACCCAAACAAAAAGAGGGCAGAAGAGTATAATGAAAAAAAGAACATAAAAATCCAATTTCAAAATGTTTAAACAAATGCACACACACCCCCCCCACACACACACATTTACACACACACCCCACCCCACCCCACCCCCCCACACACACACACACACACACACACACACACACACACACACACACACACACACACACACTAGCCTAGCCACCATCCTCCCTCCCCAAAAATAAGAAAGTAAATTTAGTTATAGTCACATTAAAAAATGTTTACCTTAAATCTGGTAGTCCACAATGCCTTTGCTGATTCAGTTGCTATGATTAATCCTGTTCGCCAGGTTCAATTAAACAAAAACAATTAAAAAAAAAACTCTTCTACTTTAAAACTCTCTATTACAACTAGAAGGTTGCTGTTAATTTTAAAAATAACCTCAGTTCTCTCCAGTCTGTGGTTCCTTCTGAGTTTCCTCCAGTCCTCTACCACGTTTTCACGCATGGACTCATGGTCACACAGTTGCACACAAAAGGAAGAAACAAAGATTTTTCTTCAGAGCCAGATCATGGTCAAATGGAGCTAGGCAGGGTAGTGGATTGGGCCCCCCACACACAGCACCACCACCTCCAGCCAGTCCAGTGTCCCATTACTTGGCTATTTCTCCCTGGTTACCATAAACACTGTTCTGACCTCTCACTGTACACACTATTTTCTTCTTTACTTCTACAATGATTACAGAAATTTGGATTTAATTTAAAACTTTTATTTCAGATTTTATAGCACAAACAGTGATAGACATTTGCAAAACAAACAATACAGTTTCACAATAAAAAAAAAATGAAAACAGACATGGCATTAATAGTAAAGTTCTCTGTCCTTGAAACTTACATTCATTGAAATGACAGTGAAACCCGCATTTAAAGAAAATGCATCTGCACATATTTTAGGACCATGCTGCATACATGCATGTATTCTTTGATTCACCTTCCTGATTGCATTAAATTATATTCCTTGTATAATACAGTACCACTTGTTAGTGTGTATCTTAAATTTGTAGTTTTCAGCATTTTTCCAGTAAGCAATGTAACAAAACTTATGAACCAGTAATGATAAAACTACCCATTTCAGAACATTTCAGCCATAAAAGGCCACTCAAACTTTTGTCATTACAGTCTACCAATATCAGTCAGTATGGACAATCTCTGCAGAAGTAGAAGACATCTGACTAATTCCACATTAAACAGATCTGTAACTAATGATGAGGTTGCTGCTAGCAAACAACTTTATATGTCAGTGTTTCAAGTACAAATTCAGTGCCTGCTGCCCATGAAGAATAAATTGATTGTGTTACATTAAAAAAAATGGTAAACTGGCAATACTGCAATAGGGTAAGGAAGGCAAACCAGTAACAGATTCATAGTTACTAAGCATCTCATCCAAAGGAGGACACACTCAGGACAGCAGCACCCTCACCCCCTCGCTTTGAAGTACAACACAGTATCAACAATCAATCTACATGTTGTGGGAGTAGAACATACAGCCTTCAGCATCAAAAATAAGTATATTACCTGTTATGATATGACCATTTGCTAGACAAAACAATTGCACATTGAAAACAGACTTAGCAGACTTAGTGTGAGCAGTAGTAATCTTCACTTATTTGAAGCTCACAGTTCCTTGAGAATGCACCAAAACTAATTTTTTTTACTAGTTTGGTACTGGGTGTAGAGGATTTAGGCTCTTGTTTACTGTAAGCAAGGTACAGGATTTGAGCCTGAAGAAATAGTCAAACCTTCCCCCACCACACTCTCACACAAACACACACACAAGTAAGAACAGCTGGTATTTAAATTCCACATGGAACACAGAAAAGGCGTAAGCAGCAGGTGCACACGTGTGTCAGTGCACGCAAGGATGCATAGACAGCAGGCATTTTTCTTAAACAATGCACCAGCAAAAATGTCTTGTATTTAAATTCACATCCAATGTGGAAAAGGGGAAAGCAACAGGCACATGCATGCATGCATCAGTGCATGCAGGGATGCACAGATAGATGTCTTTCTCCCCTTAAAGGATCACTATTGGCAAATAATGAAAAAACATATATATTTTTATCTTGCCATGATTTACCGCACCTTCCATAACTGCCTGTAGCAAACTAAGTACTCATTCCAATTTTTTTTTTTTTTTTTATCCTTATCTGCCCTCATGGGGGCATACATCCTGATTGCTTTGGAAAGCTAAATCTGTCCCATAATGCACACATTCTGAGAACAAGTAGCCCTACCATTTGTTGTCAGACTAGACTTCCATTCACTTAGAATGGAACACCTGAAAAAACTGCCAAGTTTGAGAGTCTGCAGATCATGTGTCACTGACTGGTCTTCACTGAGTTTTATAGATGTTGTTCCTACTGATGTACTACATATTTTCTGAAGGAAGCTTGCAAAAGTGTCAACAAATTAAGTGTCAACAAATTACTGAGATAAAAAAAAACTGTTTTTACAAAAAGAAGTTTTGCAAGTTTCAATTCCTGGCCAAGTTACTCCTCCCATCTCCCCTCCTTTAATGAGCTAGAGTCTCACATTTCTAGCTTGGCTAGATTCAACTAATTAGGCAATTTTACATGATAATAGACATCAAATACAGGTGCTCAGCCCAGTCCTGGTCAGGGTAGTGGCAAGCAAGAATCCTCATTTACAAGGGTAACTGACGGCTAAATAAAACACAAAAGCATTGACTTGTCTGTGTTGGAGAGAAAAAAATCTTGGGTTCGAGAGAAAAAATCTTGGGGCATGCTATGTTTGGGGAGATGCCCCTGGGGACAAATATCCTGTAGTGGTGGGTGCCTCCTTCTCTTGTGGTACTTGAGTTCTTCATGTCTTGGTGTCATATTGGTCTCAGGTTCCTGCAGGCAGTTAATCTGTAGTCCTTTAATCTGTATTAGGAATCAGTATATTAGAGGGTCAGCTCAAGTTGGATAGTTTGGAGACAAAGCAAGAGAAGCGAGATTGCGTTGGTTTGGACATGTGCTGAGGAAGGATGCTGGGTATATTGGGAAAAGGATGCCAAGGATGGAGCTGCCAGGTAAGAGGAAAAGAGGAAGGCCTAAGATAAGGTTTATGGACGTGGTAAGAGAGGACATGCAGGTGGTTGGTGTTAAAGAGCATGATGCAGATGACAGGAAGAAATGGAAACAGAAGATCCGCTGTGGTGACCCCTAACGGGAACAGCCGAAAGAAGATGATGATGATGACTTCTAAGCAGCACTCATCTGCAAATAAAGAATCTTCTGATCTGAACTGAATAGAGTACCTGTCTTCATTCTAACTGAGTTTAAGGACTGCATATTAACTGTCTGCAGGAACCTGAAACCAATAGGACACCAAAACGTGAAGTACCCAAGGCTCCCAAGAGAAGGAGGCACCCATTGCTAATCACGATTCGTCCCCAGAGGCATCTATCCAAACTGAGCATACCCCAAGACTTTTTCTCTCCAACACAATATTTTTTTCTCCACAACACAAGCAAGTGGATACTTTTGTATTTAACAATAGACATCTAACAAATCACAGACTGGTGTGCCACTAAAATTGTTCCCTCATATGTCTCTTCCTTTCTGAATAGCATTTCCCAGGAATTATTTCTGAAAAAACACAAAACATCAAGCCAGAGTTTAGGCCAATGTATCCATTTCTTAAAATGTGCACAGCAGAATATAGGATTGGAATTGATTCTGGAAACTCGCGTGGTTATCTTTGCATAATTATTCTTATATAGCATAACAATACTAATAATAATAACATAATAAAGAAAAAGTTCTTGGTTTCTTATTAACAATGACCTCCCAAGCCTCTGGTGTGACCAAGTACTTTCTGTTACTATTGCTTTATGTAGTTTGTCTTAGTTGCATATTTGTAGCATCTCTCTCATCCTCTCAGCAACAGACTCATGGAGAAAGCTTCCAAATCAGATACTTTTGAAATAGCAAAACCACTGATATAGTAAGTTCATAAAGTAAGACTACATGAATTACCATTCATTTTCTGAAAAAAAAAAAAAAAGAACTCTTTGATTACAATGAATGTCATTATTTGTTCATGAGAATACAACACCTTTTTCAAAAAGTGTTATGGATTGTAGTATGTCAGAGCAAAAGTATAGGCCAAAATTAGGGACACTTGTGGGGTATTACTGATAAGCGAACAAACACTCCTACTCATCTGTTATTCACTGCAACTATCCCAAATCACACAGGCATGTACATACTTCATGACACACATATATTGAAACTACCAGCAGCTGCAGCAGTGATACCGTACTCAAAACAGGGCACTCAAGCAATGTACTGACAAACACAGATCAATGTATGTGTCTTAATCAAAGCAATCATGAAATCGCTAGTGACCACACTGAGCACAGTTATCCTCTTAATCCCTCCATTTCACAATTCATAACATTCACATAACACTTTCAAAGGCACACCTCCACCCCCCTCAAATCCACAGCCACCCACACAACATACCGGTCAACTTTGAGACATTTCCCACCTCTCTGCAAAACACTGCTGTAATAGCTTTGGCAAATGAAAATGACTGATGGATGTCAGCTCAGGACTTCCTTCCCTACCTATTAAAGCCAGTCCACTGCACTAACACATGTGTCCCCCTCAGCAGGACAGTAAGCATGTGTCAGTACAGATTTGCTCCTTAGTTCTTTTACACCACCCACAAATAAAAAACAACAATGAATGGTTTATGTGGGGAAATCAGTTTGTTCAATCCCACTACATTTGTCTCCAAACCCAGTCTTATGACACCTGCTACCCATCTCCTTGTCTGTCCACAGCTGCAAATCTTGTTGTTCATTACACTTTGACTAGCAGACACAGATACACACACACACACACACACACACACACACACACACACACACACACGCATTATAAGTGTTGGTAAATAGTGGGGCTTTGACTCCCTCTCCCAAAAACAGTGCTGTAATAATTAAGGGGTGCAAAAGCTATTGCCACATGTCAACTCAGGACACCCTACAGATGTTGCAGCAAGCTCATTGCATTCACGCCACTATCTCCCAAGTAAAGCTTCAAGCCAGTGTCAGTCCAGCTTTGCTCCACAGTTCTGTTACTCCATATATGCACTAATTACACATACACACAAAACATATATGGATGTGGAGGCTTAGAACTTGTCATCTAAGGAGAGGTATTTTTGGATTTGCGTACCGTTTTGGGTCATGGCATATATGCAATATAGAGACCAAATATAAATTAATTTTCTGATGTGCACAACATAATACATTGCAAAAATTGCACTTTTAAGAATCTGTCTTGTCACATACCCCTTTCTTAACCTTCCTGATGTCAGAGTATGTACAGTGTCATGTCAAATTATTCTTTGGGGGGTGTGGAGGCCACCTTATTTATTTTATTTGACATTTGTTTACCAGGGAGATCTGACTGGGCTAGTTGCCCATTTTCAGTGGAGGCCTGGGAAGAAAAGGTCCATATACAGAGAAAACAGATAACTTTAAATATTTAGAAATAGATTTATAAGAAATTATACAAAGTAATCATAGGTACAAATATTACATTGTTTTTCAAGTAACTATACATTGATATTCTTATTGATAAGATTAAAGTAACACACAGACGTCCTATACATTGATTATAACATTTACATACAGTTGACAGAGATCATCTCTGAAGATATGAAAACAAAGCAGCAGTGAGTCTATCAGTAGATGTATGAAAGTACAACATCAAATAATATTGGTGATACAGTATATGGTTAATGGAATTGTAAAAGTGAGAAGAGTAGAAGAAAAAGAAAAAAAGTGTTAAGGGAGCAGGGGAGGAAAAGAAGAGAAAAGTATTCAGCCTGGATTTGAGCAGGAGCATAACCAGTAGTCATATAGATGATTTCTAAGCAGATTTTTAAATGTTGTGGGGTTGATGGTGTTCAGAATAGTCTGTGGGATGCAGTTCCATGCTTTGGTATGCGGTTTGAGCAAAGAGCATCCCCAAAGCTGTTACTGGTTTTTGACACTTTTAGCAGTAGTTTGTTTATATTTTTGCATGTCAAATCACGTAACAGTGCCGAACGCTCACTGAGGTCTGGGATGAACTTTCCTAAATAGTTGACCATACTAAGAAAATGCTGTAGAGATGAGACATTGTCTGGAGCTGGCATCTCAAGAATTGCAGCTTGCTTAGACCGATCTGGTTATAAGCCAGAGATAGTAAACAAATGACCCATGTAAGTAACTTCTTTCAGCTTGAATTTACATTTTTAAGGATTTAGTTTAAGACTGACTTCACATGCACAGTCTAGAACTTTCTTAAGGTTTCTGTCATGTCCTTCTTCACCATTGCCCCCTACAATAATGTTGTCTACAATGATAGCACATGGATAACCTGCAATAATTTGCTCCATGGCACACCAAAAGACTTCACTGGCAGAGTTTATCCCAAATGGCATTTTCAAAAATCTGTACCTTCCAAATGGTGTACTGAAAGTAGTTAACAAGGAAGATTTGTGATCCAGCAAAATCTGCCAAAATGAACTTTTTGCATCCAAGACTGAAAAAATAGTTGCATTTGGCATCTGAGCTACTACTTCTACTGTGTGCGTTGGATGATGAGGACATTTGTTTAAATCTCTCGGATCAATACATATTCGAATATCATCTGAGCTTTTCTTATGTGCTACGACCATAGAGAATACGCATTAAATCGGTTCTCTTACTGGAGTTATCATACCTGAATTCACTATTTTGTCTAGTGCTGTTTGCACTTTGCTCTGCATTGCTACTGGAACTTTCCTTGCTGGTTGGACAACTGTGCTTATTCCATGGTTTAACCTCCTGGACTATGTTACTGGTAGCTTTCCAGGCTTGTCTTTGAAAATATCAGCATATTCATGAAAAATATTCTGTGTAAAACTGTTGTGGTTGTTCAGATTTATATGGTGAACTTATTTATTAAATGAAATCAGTCCTATTCTCAAACTATCTTTGAGGCCAAATAATGACTGCATGTGTCTTTTAACTAAGTAAAACAGCAAATCATAGCTGTTCCCAGCAGAATGACATGTGAGAACTATTGTTTCAGTTTGAATCTCTTCACCATCATAAGCAACTTGTTTTACACACTTTGCTGAATTAAGTTTTTCACCAGCTTTTACTTTGGCAAACATTTGCGCTGATATAACATTACACTTGGATCCAGTATCTACTTTAATCTCTAGAGGTTTTCCATTAATCTGAACAGTACAAAAAAATGTCATTCTTTGCTGCCAGGTTACCAGTTAGCTGATAGTTTACTGTATTGTTTCATCAATCACAGAAGACACCATCAACATAAAAAGTTGGCTTGTGGCTTTCTAACTGATCTACTTGCTTCTTTGGATGCTCTCTTTTATTAAAAGTATGTGCCAGTTTAGACTTAAAAAGCCTTTTGAAATGATTCCACTTTTTACATTTGTGACATAGCTGACCAAAAGTTAAGCACTTTTCTTGTTTAGGTTCATGGTTACCTCCACAATTACGACAGTTAACAATAAGATTACGTGCTGTTGCCCCATTCTGTTTTTGGTTAAAATTGGGTACTGCCACATTCTTCAGCTTGTATCACTTATTCATCTTAGCTTTGTGCCTCATGCTATCAACATTTCCACTAGTAGACCCTGTATAAGAGACAGCATTCATGCTTTTCTCATCCGTAAGCATAATTGTGTGCTTTACTTTAAGTTCGTATATTTGACAAATCTCCGTGGCTTTGCTCAACATTAAATCACTATCTCAAAGCAAAATCTTTCTCATGGAATCATTATTAATGCCACACACAAGCCTGTCCTTTATCAGCTCATCTCGCAAATCACCAAATCTGCACATTTTTGCTTTATTTCTCATGTCAGTAATGTATGCTGCTAGAGTTTCACCAGGCTTTTGATTTGTTGTATAAAATATGTGCCTTTCCATTGTAATATTCGTTTCAGGATTACACATTTCTCTAAATTTACTTTTTAAGCACTCAGGGTCTTCCTGCATTTCAGCCTGTGTCACAATATTGCGGTTTTCCCCTCCACTGTAGACATGGGAGGTGAATACACAAATGAGCGTTCCCTCTCAGTGGCTTCCAAGCCTGCTAAATTAAGAAGTATGATTGCCTTTGTACATTTGTCTTTATCAGAAAAAGCAGCTTGTATGAAAATATCATATTCTTTTTCAAACACTCTCCAATTCTTAACAATATTATTATCAAACACCAGCGGTCCAGGTCTGTGAAATGCCTCTGCCATATCAACAAAATACATTTAAACATAAGCATAGACCAGGTACTTGTAAGTATGCACAAATGCACAGCGATCTCTTTGAAAAGGCTTCCCTTTGACACTGCAAACACTGCAAACATTTCAGAAGCTTCAGACACTTTGAATACCTTTAGACAATGCGAAAACGTAACACATTGCGAACAAATGTGGTCGTCTTAGCCCTTTCGTACATATTAAACATTTCAGAAGTTATTTTGAACATTTTCATATTTGTTTTGAATACTTTTATCAATATGTCACAATTTTGGACATTTCATTTATTTCGGTAATTATTTCAAACATTTTGAATGCTTTGCCTCTTATTTGGCGACAAAAAAAATCATTTAAATACCTTTGAATAACCACTGATTTGTTTGTGAGTTCACTCCAGTATATTCCTCCACTTCTGTGTGCTTCATTGCTTGTGTGTTGCTTCAGCTTCATATTCCACCTTCTTCTTCTTTCAGCTTTTCCCGGTTAGGGGTCGCCACAGCAGAACTCCGGTCTGCTAATGATTGGCAGTAGATTTTTTTACACGTGCCGAGGTGCCATCTCAACGCCCAACTTTCAATGAAGGCACGCCCATTCTACGCATGTCTTTCGAATGCCACTCGACCGCAGGGAGGATATGCAGACTCCACACAGAAGGCGCTTCAGCCGAGAATCGAACGGGAGAACCTCTTGCTGTGAGGCAACAATGCTACCGCTGCACCACCGTGGCTTTACTATGTTATTTTAGATATACCACTTCTGACATCATAGTAAACCAAATGTGGAGATGAAGGCAATGAGATAAACTGGTAACAACAACAAATATTGCCTGAAACACCACAATAGAAGCTCGCAATCCACCGGAAGCTCAGTTTATTGCAGTACAATGAAAAGAATAACGCTTGTAATCCAAAATACGTTTTTGATCGCTATCTTCATCAGAATCAGTACAAAACACTTAATTACAATCCATACTGGTTATATACCTTGTCCTATTAACAAATCAATTAGTTGATTGTCAATTAGTAAAGATAGTATAAACCTAGCAGGCAGTCATTCTAAAAAGCACATACAAGCAGCCTAATGCTAACAATAACAAAATTTAGTGTTGTCTGTCACTGAATTAATATTAAAAATATATATATTATGAACACACCAAATATATAAATGTCATAATAATATATTACAAAATTAAAAACGCTCAAAATATAAAACCACAACTCTATTACTGTTTAATTTGTATATATTGCAATATATGGAAAATGTTGCCCTCTAGTGGCTAAAATGGCTAAATGCAATAGGTAACTCATAGCTTGGCTGATCTGAGTTTTAAAACTGGCTTAATAGACAGAAAGTCATTTAAACCCGGAGGTTTATTACATTCTAATACTATTTGCCAGTATAACTCCTTGTATTCCAATTTATCTTCTCATAAACCACCCCTTACATCCTTGGGCACAGAGTCCAATACAAAAAAGGAAAACACTGCTTGAGGGCAAGAGGTTTGGTGTCTAAACAATGCGTTCTACATTGTGAACAAATGTGGTCGTCTTAGCCCTTTCGTACATATTAAACATTTCAGAAGTTATTTTGAACATTTTCATATTTGTTTTGAATACTTTTATCAATATGTCACAATTTTGGACATTTCATTTATTTCGGTAATTATTTCAAACATTTTGAATGCTTTGCCTCTTATTTGGCGACCAAAAAAATCATTTAAATACCTTTGAATAACCATTGATTTGTTTGTGAGTTCACTCCAGTATATTCCTCCACTTCTGTGTGCTTCATTGCTTGTGTGTTGCTTCAACTTCATATTCCACCTTCTTCTTCTTTCAGCTTTTCCCGGTTAGGGGTCGCCACAGCAGAACTCCGGTCCGCTAATGATTGGCAGTAGATTTTTTTTACAGGTGCCGAGGTGCCATCTCGACGCCCAACCTTCAATGAAGGCACACCCATTCTACGCATGTCTTTCGAATGCCACTCGACCGCAGGGAGGATATGCAGACTCCACACAGAAGGCGCTTCAGCCGAGAATCGAACGGGAGAACCTCTTGCTGTGAGGCAACAATGCTACCGCTGCACCACCATGGCTTTACTATGTTATTTTAGATATACCACTTCTGACATCATGTCGCTTGTCTAACGCATTCAAAAGAGATGATAAAGTAGTGTATGGGTTCAAGATATTTATTGTACATAACATTGTCAGGAACTGGAACTGGAACACATATTTAAGTTAACTGATTCACACATTACTTTAAACACACTTGCATGTGTATCTCCATTCATGCCTGCATTCGCTCTGGCTGACTGTACAAAATGGCATTGTTCTTGCACATGCTCATTACTTATTTGCACATGCTATCTAGCTACAGTGGCCAATAGGAACATTACACACAATCATCTACAGTTTATATATGGTTTTATTGTTTTAATGGATAAGAAATGGGTGTAAGGGAAAGTACAAATAGGAGAAGAGCAGCAGAGGAACATGCACAAGGATGCAGGCTGGGTAAGTGTGGAAGTCAGGAGGGGTAGTATGGGTGTACTTGTTTTGACAGACTGGAGACCATGGGGAAGACAGCTGATGGAAAAATGGAAAAGATACAAAAGCAGGAGTACACAACATAAAATACACAAACACAGGTGTAACTGACAATAGAAGGACTGATATATCAAATAAGGATAATTGCAGATAGGGATAAATGGACAACAAACAGGGGAAATTACTGTGACAGGCAGGACTGAACAACAAACAGAGGAGGAAGGTAACACACAAGGAAGGGGAAGATGCTGCAAAAAATGGTAACATAAATGGATAGAAGTAAAACAGCAAACAACAAATAAAGTAGAAAAGGAAAAATAACAACAAAGAGAGGGAAAGACAAAAAAATGACATTAGTACTATTACTGTTTCAGATGTCCACTCTAACTGCTACCCACTGTTGCATTTCACACTTGATAGATGTGCTGTGAGGCCACCTCAGATAGTTCTGTTTATGTACATAAATTCAAATATCTCTAGTGCAGAATGTGTGGGTAGGTGTACAGCATCACTATCCCCTGAGCCAGGGTCAAGTGTACGCTTGCTTGATAGGAAGGGGATGTTGAAAATAATATGTCAATCTGTGTGTAGGTTAGTGGCCCTGTGGACATGCTGGAAGGGGCCTGTCCTGTTCAAAGGCATTCCATGTGTACTTGCTTAATGGTAACACCTATGCAATCCAACATCTCTACAAGGGTGCTGTGGTGTATCATAGGCAAAGAAGCAATCATGTCCAGCAGGCTCAGTTTTCATTAGCTGTTTTACAAAGACTGTAAAGTAATTTGCTATGCACCAAGCCACTCAACATGGTTACAGCACAAAAGACAGGGGTATGCCAGGCATCACCAGCATATGTTACCATGGGGCCTACACTCACCAGCCACTACAGATCCGAACTCAACAACTTCCATACAACCTCCTCTCCACTGCCACCCCAACATACCCCCACAGAACCCAATGCTAACTTCTTTACTTATAAACTCCCTACACACTACCAATAGGACTCCACCCTGTCCTCACTGTTCTGTGGAGGTATGTATTTCTTTTAACTGGCTTCCTAAACAATTTAGTGTCATAAGTGTCCATTTCTGTTTTAGTTAGAGTAATATCTAGGAAGTCAATGGTGTGTAAAGATATCAATTTCTTAAATTTTAGATATTCAGTAGAGGTATTCGTGAAATAAAAAAAACAAATTAAATTCATCTAGTGTTCCTGGCCATATAAGAAACAGATCATCCACAAATCTACAGTAAAAAACAATATTTTTAGAAAACAAATGATTAGAGCTAGACATAATGCAATTAATATCTCACATAGGTATTCGCTGGAGGCATGCTCATGGCCACTCCTGTTTTCTGCTTATATAGTTGGTTTTGAAACAGAAGGACATTATTTTCTAAGACAATATGTAATAGATCACAAATGTTCTATATTTTAGGAATATTAAACTATGAATACTCATTCAAAAAGTGTTTACCGCTATCCGTCCCAATGCTATTAGGTATGTGTCTAAAAAGGGAATCAACATCCATAGTTATCAGAAAATAATCAGTGCTATCTGTCATTAGATCATGTATATAACTCTTTAAGAAAATGTAAAGAACCTTTGCTTATAGTGTATGCTAAATTGAAACATTTCTTTAATTCTATATCAATATATTTAGAGATGGGTCCTGTAACCCATCCCTATGTGGCATAGGTGGTCTGCTCTGTGATTTATGTAATTTAGGAATGCCATAAATTATCAGTGTAATTGGCAATGTGGTAGTAAAATAATTTAACAAATTAAAGTCTAATATATTTGCTTTGAACATTTCAAGTATTGTATTAGTGCCATTATTAATAATGGTGTTTCGTTCACCCCTAGTAATCTTCTTATATTCACTTGAATTAAGCATTTCATTCATTATTAGCAGATAATAATCTGTATCCAACACTACAACTCCATCTCTCTTATTGACATTTTTAATAACAATTTGATCATTTTTTTAATAAAGAGTACATAGCATGATATCCGTTGTTACTCAAATTATGAAATGATAATTTCTGTTTTTTTCTGAAATAATAAATAAATGTCATGTTCTACAGCTTTCTCAAATTTGTTCCAGTGAATTTTAATTATTTATTACTTTGTATTTTTATCTTCACTGATTTATCGCCGGATTGTATCTTTAATTTTGACATTTAACTATATCATAATTGTCTTTGTAAATTCTTTTCCTAAGTGTACATTCAGTTTTTGCACATAAAAACCTCTGGAGTTGTATATTTGGCATGCTGCGATTACTGACACTTTGTTAATGGTTAATCAGTGAAGATATTTTATTGGATGGAACTCAACATGTGCTTGATTACTGATGTTATTTAAGTGATTGGAAAAGTTATTACACTAGTTCTCATGAAGTCCAATATCAAAAGGATGAAAGTGTTTAACTGGTTTTTAATAAAAGTTTTTTAGTTTTTACACAATGAGTGGAAATTGCATGTTGATTTTAACAGCCCTCATGGACTGTATTGAACTCACCGTACTTGGTTTTCTGAATGAACTTTGTAGTCAAGGGAAAAGTTGGGAAGGCATAAAGGAGACCCAGGGGCCAAGTGATTGACCCTGAGGAGAGATTAGGGAAAAATAACTGCTGCACTTTTTGTTCAGGTAGGACACAAATAGGTCACAGCAAAGTCCACCCCAGAGATGGAAGATTTAATTTGCCACTGTCTGAAAGAGGGATCGCTTATGAGGCAAAAGAATGGACTTGCTTAATCAGTTTGCTAATATACTGGAAGTCCCTGTGACATGTATTGCCAGCAGAAAGAGATGGGAAGACATTGCCCATTTCCACACCCTTATGGCTTCTTGACATAATGAGTAAGACATAGTTCTCATTGCTTGTTGATGTACCAGACCACCCACATATTCTCCATCTGAAGTGAGATCACACCTGGGACACCAGTTGGACTTCTCTAATTTCCAGGACATTAATGTGGAAGCTGGTCACTAATGGTGCCCAAGTAGCTTGGACAGTCTTCCCTTTGTAATGCCCCACCACACTAAAAGGGAAAAGTCTGAAGTAACTACTGCTATAGGATGAGAAGGAGAGGAGGGACAACCAGCTAACAAGTTTGTGGACATGATCCACCATTTGATGTGAATTCTGCACACTGGTGTCAGCCTGATTAGGGTGTTAAGGGAGTGATACATTTATGACCCTTGATCTGAGAGGATCCATTGAAGAACTCTCATTTGTAGTCTGGACATAGGAGTGAAGGTGATGGCTGACACCATAAGCCCTACAAGTTTTAGTATTAGCTGTGCTGGTGGTAATGGGTTGGATAAGTACTTGGTTTGTTGATTCAGTGATGGGGAGAGTCCTGTGTTGTAGCAGGGTGGCTATTTGAGTTGTGTTCAGGTGGTGTCTGATACATTCTATGGACTGAGTTGGTGTCAAGTTGCTCTTTTGCAAGTTGACAGTAATCCCAAGGCTGTGTAAGAGGTCTCTTTGAAGAATCAGTAGATCAATGGTTGGAGTGGTTAGGAGCCAGTCGTCTAAGTATGGGAACACCTGTAACCCTTGCAGTCTGAGGTAGGCTGTCACTGCTGCCATGCTTTTGGTAAATGTCTGCAGGCTGTGCTGAGTCCAAAAGGCAGAGCTCTTAACTGAAAACGATTGGCTTTCAGCCTGAAGTGGAGAAACCTCCTAGAATGCCTGTGTATTTTACATGAAATTTGGCATACTGGGGATCTGTTGAGCACATCCAGTCACCCTTCCTGAGTAAAGGTAATAATGGACTTAACAAAGACCATCCAGAATTTTCTCAGCTTCACGTATTTGTTTAGATGACTTAGGTCCGATACAGGCCACAGGTTCCCTGTCTTCTTTAGAATTAATAGAATCTGGATTAAACACTGGATCCTATCTGGTCTGGTGGGAGCTGCCAATTGGTTCCTTTTTCAAACAGATTTTCATCCTCTGGTGTTGCAGATTCCAAATGATGGGGTGGCACTAAGGAAATCCTTGTTTTTGCCTGAGGCATGAATAGAAATGGGATTGTGTATCCTCTAGTTATTATCCTCAACACCCAAGAGTCTGAACTGATGGCCTGCCAGGTCTGAGGGTGAAGGGAAAATGGTTTACCTCTATTAGGTCACAAATAAAAGATGCGACCAGTCAAATATCCAACTCAAAACATCAGCAATAGCACTTTCAACTGCTGAAAATACCAAAAGTGCTACACAACGAATGCCAGAATCCGGAAATGTCGAAAGTGTTCTAAACACCAGACATTTCCGGATGTCTCCAAACACCGTTATGCAGGGAGGTGCACCCCGCACACCCCCTGCTAATTTAATATACTAACTCTGAGATCACATTACAGTGAAGGAAAGGGTACATGTCCCAATCCCCACTGTAGTGCAGTCTGCACTCGAAATGCCAAGTTCACATCAGCTCACACTAGCATTTGCTCATTTGAATTCACACTTATGTGTTTTGAAATTTACAAATCTTGCTGTTGTACTTTTGCACTTTAGGGCATCAAACAATGGACTTGCGACCTTCTGGAGGTAAACTAGGGAAAAGTGCCCAGAATTTCACCAAAAGAGACATATCCAAAAGGAGATCTTGGGGAACCCTCTCCTTCATCCAAATAAGTGTCTTTGGTGATCGATTCTGGGGATGAATCCAAATGTATCCATTTGTGAGTCTGTTTTCTATGGCTCTGTCATTGGAGACCCTCTGGTGATGGGTCTGAATCAGACTGGGAGCTCAAAAAGCGAACTTCCTGAGGCTCTTGGAAGAGCTGACTGTCCCTGTTGATGAGAAGGAGTGGATGCTGGAGCAGAATATGTAGGAGGTTGGCTCCGATCCAGATAAGATGGAGGCACCTCTTCGCACAAACTTGAGACAACCTGCTGGAAGGCTTCAAAACCCATAGCAGAAATCGAAGTCAAGGAATTCTCTCTGTAATGAGAGGAAAAGAGACAGATCCCAATGTTCCAACCTGCCCTGGCTCCAAGGCTAACATCAGAGCCAAGCTGTCAAGACCTGATGCACCAAGAGGAAAGGATGGCTCTGACAGTTGCAGAGTTGATCTATCCCCTCGAACGCCAGCCCTTGATCCTACAAAGTTAGAGTCTAGAGAGAGAGAGAGACTAGGTAAAAAAATAGGATGAAAGTAGAAGGCACTATCAGAGTCGACATCGCTGCTACTGTGATATTTGGATCCGAGAGCTTCAGTTCCAAAGGTCAAACCTGCAATGGAGTCATAAGTGGGGGGGTCAATGGCAGTGTTTCCCACTCGACCAAAGTGGATAAAGCCAAGAAGAACCCCAACTGTACCTTTGTTCAAAGGAATCTCTGCATAATTCCGTCGGCATCAACTTTGGTGAGACTCCCTAAAGAATGGGCAAATTTGGAAGAAGCAACAAAGGATGCCCTGGATTGATGTTGTAGTATCGGGGACTGGAGATGAGGGCTAATGAGCTCTGCAGAGAAGGGTTGTTGTGGAAAAGGTGAATAGATTCAAGGCTTCAGTTCTGGAGACTTCGGAACCTTCTGTGTTGGACCCATGGTGACTGTGGGGTCCGAGGACCATTTACTGGATGTCTAGATGCCCTTCCTAGTAGTCTTACTTTCAAGAGTCAGGTTCTTCACTTTTGAAGCTTCTTTGTCTTTCTCCTTAGCAGCCGATGAAGCAGGAGAAGACACAGATTTGCTTGACGGAACAAGAAGAAGACCCTTCAGTATCAATTTGTCCCATCTGCTTTGAAAGGCTTTGTGTCCAAAAGAAGCACAAACTTCAAATTCCATATCTAAATATGCTACTCCCAAGCAATACACACAAAGAGAGGCGGGGTCTTGCAGGGATATTTTGTGGCCACATTTTGTACATTTTTTGAAGGTCTTCTCAGCCATTTTTATCTAAACTAGAATAAATGGAAAAACAGACTAGCAACTACTAAAAATACAGAAATAACTATAAACTTTTAACACACTATCAAACGATACTCTAAAGTAGTAAATTCTAACAAGGCCTACAAGAATTACACTATAGTATATAGTAATATAATATAATATATATATATATATATATATATATATATATATATATATATATATATATATATAGACAGAGAGGATAGAGGAGGAACAAATTGCAACATCTAAAGCTGAGCAGAAAAGGGTTTGAATATACAAAAATATATATATATATGGTTCTACCTCACATAAACGAAACCCCAAAACACCAACAACGCAATCACCAAAACCACATAACTGACAGTACAAAAACACAAAATCCCACATGCCCGACAACGAAATAACCGACGGTACTCAAACACGAAACCTCATACACTGCACACACCACAATCAACAAACAAAACACATTCCCCGTCCAAAAACCACATACACAACACAAGCACACCAAAATCCCTACAAACCCACACTAAACCTCACATACACAACTACCTACAACCCTAACCCAAACCCTAACCCTAAGGTCCGTCACTACCGCACACTTACCTGGCCCGCTCCCTAACCCTAACTCACTTATCCCACCCCTAACCCAAACACAATCACTACCGCACACTTACCTGACCCGCTCTCTAACCCTAACTCACTTATCCCGCCCCTAACCCAAACACAATCACTACTGCACACTTACCTGACCCGCTCCCTAACCCTAACTCACTTAACCCACCCCTATCCCCACAGACCGTCAATATCCACACTTACCTTACTCGCACCCTAACGTCCGTCACTACCGCATACTTACACAGCCTTTTCCCATGTCGGCATCCTCGGCGTCGGTGCTTTCATCCGTCGGGTCGGTCTTCTGCACTGTCGATCTTCTGGGGCCCGTCGCGTCGGTCTTCTGAGCTATCGATCTTCTGGGGCTCGCGATTTCCGTGTCGAAGTTCCGGTGTGTCGTTTAACTGAGGTAGAACCATATATATATATATATATATATATATATATATATATATATATATATATATATATAGATAGATCAATATCAGATCCACGGAACCACACTTCCCCAACAACCAAATCACTGAGACTACATCCCCGACACCGGTAAGTATAAGTATTATGGAACGGAATGTATTCCCGTTTCCACAATATAATTAAAAAACAAAATGCGCCCCCCCTGCACCCCCCCCTACTTAAATATACCAACTCTGAGATCGCTCCACATTGCGGAAATAGGAATAGATTCCATTCCGCACTACTCACCATTGTCGGTGATCTCCTCCATCGGCGATGTGGTCTTGGTGATCTGGTCATCGGGGAAGTGTGTTTTCGTCAGTCTGACAGGTTCCCATATATATATATATATATATATATATATATATATATATATATATATATATATATATATATATATATATATATATATATATATATATATATATATAAAAACACACAATCACACACACACACACACATATATATTTTTTTTTTTTTTTTTTTTTTATCAAAGCAATTAAAACCACTTTTCCTAGTATGGAGATCAGAGCCACTGAGTCCATTTGGTTCAGGTGGTAAATGAGAACAGAGCTAATTTGAAAATGGCAGGGGAGGAGTCAAGAGTCCTGGATCCAAAGGTTTAAATGTGCTGAGGCCAGATCTCAGTCTCATTCGCTGAATCAGACAAAAATGGACCAGACTGGATCTGCTAGTTTCCCATCAGTACTGATTGATGTGGCTCAGCTTTTTGATGGCCTCTTTTTAGCTGTAAGCTTGGTAAGAATCTATGTGCTATGAACCTATGAACTTAAAAAGCAGTGAAGAATTGTGTGTGTGTGTGTGTGTGTGTGTGTGTGTGTGTGTGTGTGTGTGTGTGTGTGTGTGTGCCTGTTTTGAGAGAGAGATTTAAAAGATTAGATTTCATTACAGCAAGGTCATGCTAGGGATTCTAGAGATTAGAATCTGTAAAAACAGTGATAAATGATAGAAAGTGGGACAAATAAAACTAGAAACATATCGAACTAAAGTCCTTCATTTATTTAGCTTTTTGAGGAAAAACAGAAAGCTGTTAAAACTGATTTATAAAACAAGGTAGTGATGTATTATTTGTAAATGCACTGGGATATGGAAAATGTCCTCTTGAAAGAATTAAAAGCAAGATAGTGTGGCATACTCTCCATTCAGATACTGCTTATCCTACTAATCTGCATCAAAGTTGGAATATTCAAAGTAATTATGCACTTATCCTGTCTATAGTGGTATTAATGTGGTTGTTCCATCTTTGTGCAAACTTGGCAGTGGAACAAGAAAAAAGATTATCATAGGCTGTGAGCCATGGGTCTATATTATGATACTGCATGCTCACAACAGCTAATGACACATAACTGACCCCATGTAAGAGAAAGCTTACAACGTCGAAACCTCAGAACAGCGATTTTTTTTAAAAGGGAAAAAAATCTCTGTTCCAAAATTAAAAAAAAGAAAAGTGTAAAACATTACATAATGTTGGAGGCTTCACCCCTCACACCCCCCTACTTAAATATACCAACTCCGAGATCGCACGATAGTGCCGAAAACGGCAAAGTAACAAAAGCGTCCAAGCAAATTCTTTTCCAGGGAAAGAATTTGTTGGAAAGCTGCTTCGCTATTTTGCTTTTTCGCGCTTTTCGGTTCAATGAAGACACATTCAACAAACTGCGTCTGCGTCAGCGTAATAGGGAACTGTGAGCCATAGCCAGTGCACTATTTTCACTGACACCACATCCAGGTGAATAAGGGCATGAGCTCTGAAACATCTGCACCCTGGAAATTTGAGCTTGACTCTTACAACTTCCACCTTTACACTGTTACTCTGAGCTGGTCAGCATTTCTATGTCTCCTTTGAAAACAGTTTCCTGAAAGTGACTAAACAGATTAATTATATTCACCAGGAATGTCAAACAGGTGTTGCAATCAGTCTATAGATGACATGATGAGCTGCCTGTACTTTGTCAGTGATAGCCTCGATGTAATTTTACAGTGACAAATTGCTTAGTTTTAAAGGTCCAAAGCTTGAATTTAATTTATAAAATTATATATATATATATATATATATATATATATATATATATATATATATATATATATAAACGTACTAACTATGAGGGGGACTGCTGATTACAGATGTTGGCATTTGTACTGGAATGTTTTGTCTACTTCTTTCTAGAATGGCTAACTGAACTGTTATTTACGCAACTCAAAAAATTAAAAAGTCTGTATGGGAAGGAGACACTGAGCAGTTCAACTAATGACTAATTGAACTGTTATTTATGCAACTCAAAAAATTAAAAAGTCTGTATGGGAAGGAGACACTGAGCAGTTCAACCAATCCAACATTTATCTGCTAGCTAATGGCTTTATTCTCAAATACCAACATTAAAGAGTAATGTACAATAACAAGCACCATGTTACCCCTTCAAAATGTAGTGTTTTGAAATAATTTTCAGAGTTTTGTTTGTCCATTTCACATTTCAGTGCATTTATAACAACTATTTATTCATTCCAGGTGGCAGAATGTTTTGCATGTGGAAAATGTGACCCTAACAAATCCTTCCAGCAGATCTGATCCTAGGTGAAATAGGATGCAAACAGTCATTATTTTGTCAGCCACTATCTATTATCATATACTTTGCTAGTATATTTCTATGAGCAATGGTGTGTGTGTGTGTGTGTGTGTGTGTGTGTGTGTGTGTGTGTGTGTGTGTGTGTGTGTGTGTGTGTGTGTCTGTGTGTGTCTGTACTTTGTGCTCACAATTATTTTTGCAAAACTGTACTTATAAATGGCACACATGAATACTACCCAAATGCATTATCTGTTTGTCTGACTACAGTGTTGCAGAACACAGGGTCAGAATGACACTGCAAAATCTTTTAGGTTCAAACTGAAGTGAAAGTATTTACACAATGGAAATAAGAAGAATTACGAAGTCATGTAGCCAGTGAAAGAATGACATGATTCATATCCGTTGGGAAGGCAGGAAAAACAGTGCTACTCAGAACTGAACATACCACATCATAATTAAAAAGAGAAAGTTAAGTAACATAGACTTAAAAAGACCAGATGAAACAGGCATAACACAGAATGTCCTGCTTCCACTATAAGTAGATGAAGCTGAACACACCAAGGATCTGAATCCCTGACCTGGATTCATAAAAAAGAATTGCGCAAAAAAAACACTTTTTTAAGTGTTTTTTGCAGGATCAAGCCATTGTGCACATCCCAACTGGGGGTAATCCTCCTCCACAAACTTATACATGCCAACTTCATGGCCTTATCAACTGAAAAGGGGGAAATTCCCCTGAAAAGGGCATCACTGCCAGGAGAACTGTCCAACAGTGATTTCATACAGATAAACTACAATTGGCGGTGGGTTGAACCTCAGACGACTAAAGCTCGAGGGTTCAATCTTCATCCACCCATAGGTGACCAGAATGTCCTAATCATATGTTTTGAATACATATGTATGCTATTCTGCACAGAAATTCTCATACGTTCTTCTGCTCTCAAAACAGGAAAGTCATAACTAAACATGCATTTGTCCATGCTAAAAATTCTGCTTATCTGTAATCTGAATGGCTTAGAACTTTATTTTCTAATTACTCACCCACAGCATGGTATTGGACAGGCATTTGTCAACTGAAAATATTTAATATGTAATGTCTATAGCCAGAAAGTAGAGATGAGTCACCTGTAACAATGTAAAAACAATTTTAATTAGTATGTCTAAAAATGAAACAGCATTCTCCTTATTTTCCTCCACAAGCTTGCCCATTGACTCCCCTACCTGCATTCAATTGATCCCTTTGTTTCATATGGTGAGATTTCAGCATCCCAGGTTAAGCAACAATCCTTCAGCCCAGTCATTATTGTCAGGGTAGCCCAATTAGCCCATTCAGTAGTCCAATAATGAGAGTTGGGTGGTTGGAGCAGGCCAGTTTGCTGGTCCTGCAGAGTGACCTTCCCTTCAGTGGAGCTCCCCATTGGCAGCTGTCCAACATCTGCTATGACTACCTGCTACAGAAAGTATGTTTCTGCATGCTCCTTCATCTGCATGCATAAGCATAAGGGCAGTAAATACTCCTAGGCTCATCCTCCCTTAGAATAAAACATAGTGCTTCAGCTATGTATCATGTAAGTGGCAAGCCAGTGCCACCTCCCCACATGATGGATGACCCTGCAACAGTCACTCACTCCCATCTTCCCAGACTGCCCCATAAGGTGCCCAGGCTGCTAACTCAGATTGTATAGGCTGTAGTCACGGCCTTATTCTTCTATACCACTGAAACTGGCTGAGACAAGTTATATTCCTGAAGTGCTGTAAAGGAATAGAACACTGAAAATACTTGCGTGGAAAAAATTTCTAGAGGTATGGTACTGCATTTGTCAAGTGGAATGCATGCATGTAATCAATCTTTGTTTACATACAAATATTTTTTCTCTGTGTTTCAACACTTTTTATGACTAAGTATATTGAATGAACTTATGATTTTTTTTCTTTCATATTTCCTTTGGAAAGTGGTTTTGAATTATGTATGTTCATCCATCCATCCATTTTCTAAGCCATTAGTCCTGGTGAGGGTCATGGTGGTAGCAAGCCAAGTAGGACAAACAAGGATTCCCACTCCCCAAAAGTATTTCCCAAATCATTCTGTGATATTCCCAGGCATTCCTAAGCAATCAATATATATATAGTGTATTCATACACCTGCCATGGGAGGTGCTCATGAGCATCCTTACTACATACCTGAACAACTTCAGCAGTGTCCTCTCAACTCTAAGCTCTTCCTGGATTCTTAAACTTCACAAAGTAACCCTGTGAATGATCCTCATTTCTCCCACTTGTATCCAGGATCTCACCCTTTTGGCCACAACCTATAGTTTATGACCGCAGTTGAGGTAGGGTGCATAGAATGACTATTAAATTGCAACTTTCATCCTGTGATTCAGCTCTCATTTAACTACCACACTTCTGTATAGTACTTGTCATACTGCTGCATTCAGGGAGCCATCAGGGATTAAGTTTCACCATAAGCCTTGGCAAGTTGCCTTATGAATGCCCCATTAAGTACCTAATGGGTGGAAGCATGATGGGCACAGCTTGGTTCATAGATTCATTGGTTTATACTAAACTTAGGACAGCAGGGTTATCAAGAAGCTCAGTTGCGATATTCATTAGTATTAGATGTATATTAGTTACCACTTTTAAAAACATTATGTCAACTTACCCTACATATGAATTTGTGGTATCTCATCCAGTCATCATGCATATTTTTAAAAGTGGATAAGCTGCCACTTGTCATGTCCAAGGAGATTAATTCATGGGCATAGAATGTGTTGGGCTATGAACGTATCATGATACCAGATGAAGTTGATCCTGTAGTGAAGGGTGAGGTCTTTGGCACAAATGTTACATCATTTATTCTGCAAAAGAGAAGGAGGTCAAAAATAACAGACACTTTCAGTGTTCCAAAATGCTAAATAGAGATCACCTCTAAACCTTCTTTGGGGTGGAATAGACTATGTAGTCTAGAAATCTTTTGTGACTTACATGTTAGTCAAGGTGCTTTCTGAGAATCATTCTAAATTAGACTGTATTCATGGAGAGGTCTAATTAAATCTAATGCAAGAGTACAGAGGGACCAAGACTGACTGGGAACTAGTGAAGATATGCTTAAAGATCAACTGTACAAAGTAGAAGGACTTACCAACCACAGCTGAGACATGACACTTAAAAGAAAGATCATTATCAACATAGGTATGCAAGTCCTAGATAACCATCTGTTTTCACAGGGATATTATCAATGTGGTAAAAGAATGGAAGGGAGTGATATCTTTCTCAAGGACAACTACATAGTAAATTTTGGCATTGAAGGTGGGCATGTGATATATGCACCAAATACCTGTGACCCAGATGGTGACAGGACTAACAAGCCCTTGATGTAAGTTATGAACAAGTGTTTTTGTAAGCAGTCAGGCTTGAAAAATAAGACAAAATGATGAAAGCACTGAAAAATACTAAGTTTTTATATCTACAAAGATATAGCTTGTGTTTGTTTTCTATTAACAAATGTTCAGTGGGAGTCAAAAAGTCTGCAGTTTTAGGCAACTGTGCATTCTGTTCTGAGTGAAATATACAAAGATTCATTACTGACTACTTTTACATGGAGATGAGCTGTCTGCAGGGGCAAGCAATTAATTGTGAGACTTCTGAGCATTCTTTTCTGAAGAAAATGAAAAATTGAAAAGTACAATGGAAATCAGTTCAGTAAAAACTAACATTTGAAATTATGAGACATGAATAAGTGATAGCAGCCTCTCTATCAACCTTAACACTTTAATGCATTTAATAGAATGGTTTACAATTTAGTTTTATTTAAAGATAACCAGTGCACTTTTTCTTAAGGATAAAAGTGAATGCTTTCTGAAAACATGCAATAGTTTTTTTTTTCCACATCTGGGAGGGAAATAGAAATAAACAAAGAATAGACAGCAATTAGTGTAGGTGGGAACACAGGGTGTAGCATGCGCATTAACATGAGTAACCTTAATTTCATGTTAGACAATGCTTGTCCTTGTAGCTGTCGGGGTAATCATTCCTATCTGGAGGGTTAAACTTCATTTTTTGAAGATGTGCATAGTTTTATGTCTTTGTTCTAAATTAATATGGGATTTGTGTTTTGAAAACGTATTTAGTTTTTTGTTAAAGGATTTTCATTAAAACAAAAAGTCTTGAAAAATATGACATATGTTTAAATGGAAATTAGAAGAAACAACCATATAAAAGATCAGCCTGCCAAATATTAGTGTGTGGATGTAACACAAAAGTTGGAAATCCACATTAAAAAAATTATATATAGTATATAATAGGTGGGAACAAACGCTTTTTATCAAAATAGCTATGGTATATACACAAAGAAAAGAGTATTGAATTTTATTAAGATCTGCAGAGTGAATATATGAAGCAGGAATTATTGTAACAGAGATAAAAGACCAGAGATCAAATCTTTAGAAAAGGGCAGGAGTAAATTACATAGAAAACATGGTAATTGTGGGAATAATACATGCATAAAAATGTTTTAGCAAAGAAATTTGGTTTACAAAAAGCTGGAACTAAACAATTTCTGTAATGTGTTTTTACCTGGATTTGTGTAATGTTGGATTGATAATACTGTATAAAACAATATATGTGATATATAATGTTTGTAAATGTGAACTTGTTAATATAGTTTAATTATTGATATAGAAAGGTAAGCCTATGTCACAAGTGATAATCTAATATAGGTGTTTCTTAAAAAAAAGAAATGCAAAGTGCAAATAATGCAGCATGAGATACATTTGGAAATAAATAAGCATGTGAATTTGACAAAGAAAAGATTTCAGGATGGATATTCAGCAGAATTTCAGGGACAATGGAAAAGGGGAGTATATATATTAATTGCTAGAGGCTCTTCAGTAGTGATAAAAGACAAAAAAAGATAATGGTACATTTGTGATAGTAAGGGGCTATTAGCAAGGGAGGAGGATTACACTAGCATGTATTTATATTCCACCAAAAATTGCAATTATGGAGCTTAAGAACATTTTGGGAGAAATAATCAGCATTTAGCAGGGAATATTACTTATAGGTGGGGACTGGAACTTGATTTGCAATAATGAAAATGCATCAGGGGGACAAAGAAGGGAAAATATAACAAAAAAGGGTAGATTTCTGATGAAATTTATGAAAATATCTGTTATGAAATATGTGAATTCAGTGGTAGGAACTCAGAATTTACACATTATTCCCCAAAGTAAAATAACTGGGCTAGACTAGACAGAAATTATATTTCACATAAAAAATGCATTAAATTAAAAGCTTTGTCACACATCTAATAGCCATTTCAGAGCATATACAAATAAAAAGCAAGATAAAATCCAGGTTAATAAAGTAAAAATTAGAGAATGGTGCTTTCCCACCTACCTGTTAAAAAGAGAGAAATTTAAGGAATGGGTAATGGAAATTACATGAGATTTATTAGGGAAGATAGAAATATCTTTAGAAGTTATAGCAAGTGGTGGGATAAAATGGAAATGGAGTTTATAAATAGTGTAGAAATAAAAGAGAAAAATATATGGTTAATAAGTAATTGGACGTACACAGATGCTGACAAAGATTAAAGCATTGTAGAATAAGGGGAATCTCAAAGAACAAGAAGAGGCACAAATTTAGATGGCTAAAGAGAAAATAAGGGAATATCTGGATAGTATTCATAAGTTTAGGAATATTGCTGTTGAGCAACTATTTTTTATAATCACCCCAGAACATAAAAACTTTTAGCACAATGACTTAGGCAACAGAAAGTAGAAAGGGTTGTCTCCAAACTGAGGGAACCTATAACAAGAAAAATAACCAGAGATCCTGTAGAGATATTAGAGATATTTCAGAAATGTTATAAAAAATTGTATAATGCAGAGAAATGTTGAAATAAAGAAAGAGCACAAATGGAAATATTTATGGATGACTTATGACAAGGTTGGGGGTAGATGATGCTAAACAACTAACAATTAAGATAGGAGAAGATGAGATAAAAATTGTGATGTATAATCAGTATTCAGGAAAGTCTCCAGAAACAGATGGTATTCCTGTGGAAGTCTGGAAGTTAGGAGGGAAGAAAGTGAACATAGGAGGACTATGGCTGACAAAGTTTGCAGATGACTGCAAACTGGGAGCCATAGTGGAAAGTACGTCGGACACAGATATCCTTCAGAGGGGTCTCACGGAAACTGATAGCTGGTGCCAGAGCCATGGCCTGAAGTTAAATGCCAAAAAATGTATAGTCATACCCTTCGGGAAAAACAAGGTAACCCCAAGCTACCATATAGGTGGCAATCCACTAAGCACAGAAGAGGTTATCAGGGACCTGGGGACCCAGGTTGACAGTGGCCTTTCTTTTGACACTCACATTGCTAAAGTGGTTAGAAAAACCTTCTACATTGCCCACCTGATCATGAAGGGATTCACATCCAGATCAAGTGAGGTCATTGTTCCCCTGTACTCTTCACTTATCAGACCAATGATCGAGTACAATGCCCCATTCGGGATGTATCTCACCCGACACCTGCAGCAATTGGAGAGACCCCAAAAGTTCCTCACCAAAAGGATAAAGGGACTCCAAAATCTGTCATATGCTGCCAGACTGAAGAAACTCCAGCTCTATTCAGTTGCATACCGTCTGCTCAGAGGTGACCTGTGCCTGACATACAAGGCCATGTCCAACCCGGAATTAATGGACATGCTCCACCTCAAAAAATCCAAATCTACCAGATCCACTAGAGCAAGTGACTTAAACCTTAGCACGGATATAAATAGGACATGCTGGAGGGATAGATTTGTCACCCAGAGACTACCTATGTTGTGGAATAAAATCCCAGCCCATGTGAGGCAGAGCACCTCGCTGGCTCTGTTCAAGAGAAATCTTGACCGGTGGATGGGAGATTGTAGGTTTACCCTGGGAATCATCTCTGTGTCACTGCTGGACAGAGGCACAACAAACTAATGGGCACAGTATTTTTTAACATAAGGGGTGGCGTAAGCCACAAAACTCTGGGCTAGGCTTATAAATGCCTTAGGGCAGATAGCCTAGTATAAACCTATGAACCTATGATAAAGATCTGGAATATTTTATTTAACAGTACTTAAAAGGAAGGGAAACATGAACGTATAGGAGAAAAAGCTGTGGTGTACTACCTAAAGGCAGTAAAGATAACTAGCAAAGGAACCAAAGTATTGGGAGCAAATGACTGGAGAGGGAAGGGTAATAGAGTGGGATGAGGCCAATAATACAATATGGACTGCAGGCTAAATCCTGCCTTCCTTATCAGGGATTGATATCAGAGCATAAGCAAAGAGAAAGGCATAGGGGAATATTATGTGAAGGACCTGCTCTTTTAGAGATTTTAGTAGAATCTAGAATAGACGTTGCTGTTAAAAAGGGATAATTGGTAGAGCATATAAAATATTGCATGATAACTATAATAATTGATCAGAGGAGGTTAGAAAAGACTAGGAAGAGAGACTGGAAAAGCAATTCTGATAAAGAACAATGGGAGGACATTAGTATTGCTCCCAAGTATTCAAAGTCCAGAAGACTTAGAATCTTTGTTCTGAAGTATTTGCATAGGTATTTTTATACCCAAAACAGACTTCAAAGAATTTTTTCTGCAGGTAGACAGCAAATGTTGAAGATGTGATAGGGAAGAAAGAAGCATCTGGGAACATATATTTAGGAGGGCTATGAGTTGGTAGACTTTCAAATTTCCCTACAGAGTATTGTCAGAAATATTTGGTTAGCAAATGGTTGTAATTAAGGAAATGAATCCGTTGATCTGTGATACATGATCTGAATGGCCTAGACATAGTAAGGTCTTATTAAGTTTAATTCTGTTTGGCTGCCAAAAAGCAAGTACTAGAAAGTGGAAATCCAAGTCAACACAAATGGTATTTGTAGTATTGAATATTATAAAAGACATAAAAGAACTGGAAGAGGGATCCTCAGAAAAGGGAAGGAGGAAATTACTTAGAAATAAATGGAAATTGGAACAATACATGTAGAATAATTTTCAGGAGAAGGAGTGAGGTTTATGGGAATGCAGGAATTTAGTAATTTATGTAATGTTGGACTGATGATAGGTTTAAGGGGAAAATATATGTAATGTATAATATATGTAAATGTAAAAAAAATGTTAATATGGTTTGTTTTCTTTTCTATAAATGTACATTTGCCTGCGTCTTAAGTGATAATTTAATAGAGGTGTTTAAAAAATTAGGGATGCCAGAGTATTTGTGGAAGATTATTTTTCATTGTACACAATGCAGAACAGAATCAAGTTTATCCCAGCAGTCAGAGAATGTCGAGAGGCAGGAGGGAAATGCAAGTTGCAATAGCCAGCTGACTTCAAAATATTTTTTCCCGAAGGATCAAAGATAGTTCTGGATGCAAACTAAGCTAAAGAGGAAATAAAGTTTTAGACAAAAAAATAGTGAACCAGTAAGCAAAGGGAACTCTGCTTCTCATTTGTCTGACAATATCAAAGCTCCAGGGAGACTTTGCCAGTGGAATATTTTCCATTGCTCCAAGGGAAAATGCTTAAATGACAGAAAAAGCTCATGAGCTGACTAGAAGGAGCAGGTATACAATGGATGTGAACTGCAGATGATATTAAGAGGTCAAGATGATCAAGAAGACAACCAACTAAAATCTGAAATTTGAGAATAAATAGGTAAAGTGTATCACATAATTATATCAGATATAGTTTAAACATGTGAACAGTGTTTTTGAAAGTAGTAGTAGTTTAAAGAGACTAGAAGTTTGTTGACTGTGCTAAACTAGTGGGAGGACTCAAGAGCATAAACCCCACTTTATGTCATTAATATTTATAAGAACACTGGAGGAAATGGTGAAGCAAATTTAATTAAAAAATATTTCTTATTATTAATATTTATATACAATTATATAAATTATGTGTTTTATTGTAAAGCAATTCCATGCAGTAAAATAAAAATAAAAGATCCAAGTGTACACAGCAGGTCCACAGCAAATAATGGATAAAATCCTTATATTTGCACAGTAGATTAAGTGCTTTTGTCAGCTTATAGCCAAAGACTTCATCAGAATCTACCATACAATAGAACCAGCACATTTAAATACTAAAATAAAAATACCACCTGATCAAGTTCAAGGGTCATCAGTTGCTTGATCAGGTGGTGTTTCTATTTTAGTATTTAAATGTATTGATCAGGTGGTGTTTTTATTTTAGTATTTAAATGTGCTGGTTCTATTGTATGGTAGATTCTGATGAAGTCCTTGGCTATAATCTGATGAAAGCACTTAATCTACTATGTGAATAAAAGGATTTTATCCATTATTTGGTGTGGGCCTGCTTTGTACACTTGGATCTTTTATTTTTATTTTTTGGTCTTTGTGTTTGGTTCCTGGTTATGCTGTATAATTCCATACAGTATGCAGACAGAGGTGTATTAAGTGTGAAGGGGGGTTAATTGTGACTGCTGTATATATTAGTGATATAAAAGTAAAAAACTACTTTTTATAAGCTTCAATGTATGCAGGCATTACAGTGTTATAAAATAAGAGAGTCTGGACGCAACATGTTAAAGGTAACGTAATGTTGTGATCTTAGGCTGTTGGGGGATGAAACCATGTACTGATTCATCTGCTTATATACAGATGGATGTCTAGACTAATGTCCTTAGTTTAAACTATGAACAAGGAATTTTAAGCAACTAGGCTTAAAAAACAAGAGAAAATTATGAAAAGCAGGAAAATGGTCTTTTTATTGCATTGATGTTTATTTTTCCATTATCAACTGCATTTAGCTGAATACAAGGAACAAAGAGGTGTAAGCAATTAAGCATGAGAGGTCTGGCCAGTGTGTTTTCTGAGTGAAACCTACAAGGGTCGCTACTTACATATGAAACATTATTAGTTGTTTCCTTTACATTAGTAAATGCTTAGTTGAAGACATTGAGTCTCTGAGTGTAAGCAATTAATCAGGAAAGGTCTGAACAGTATGTTCTGAATAAAATGCACATGGTATAATATAATTAGCTTTTGAATGGAAACTGCAAGCAATCCCATGAAAATATGTGGTGTTTAAATCTGCAGGAAGTAAATAGTTATACAAGCAGCTGCCTCCCTAGCAGCCGTACTGTAATGCATTAAATATAACAGTGCAACATTTAGTTTATTTAGCCAGTGCTACTGAAATAATGTAAGTTATTTTTTTTCACTTCTTAAGGGGGAATATGTATAAGGACAGTTGGAGCATAGACTCTAGTATGCTCTTCAGCATAGTTAATACTAACTTTAGAATAGGTGATTCCTGTGGCTGTAGCCAGTGATTTGTGGTAACTATGTCTATGGGGTGGGTAAACTTCCTTTTTAAAAAGCATATACACTTTAATGTGTTTGCTGAGTTAAAAGTGATTGGAGGGGTTTTAAAAATACATTTACTTTTTTGAGTGTTTTTATTGAAATGAAAAGTCTGTGATACAGGTTCGTAAAAAATGAAAAGAAATAAAATTACATGTAAGATCAGTCTGACAAACAGTAGTGTAGATATATTTTGCAAGTTAGAAACATATATTCAAAAGAACTGACAATAATAATATGTGGAAGAAGTGGCTTTTAATCAGAACAGCTGCTTTATAAGCATGAATATGGAATGTAAGTAGCCTTTCAGGTACAGACTAAAAACAAAGAATACTGAATTACATTAAGATGTGTAGGATGCAAAGATGCACTTTCATAGAAATGAGCATGTGAATCTGTCAAAGAAAGGATCTCAGGATGGGCATTCAGCAGAGTATCAGAGACAAAGGAAAATGATAGCAATAATATTGACTGAGAGAGGGAATCCAATAGTAATAAGAGAGGAAAAAGGCAATGATGGTAGATTTCTGGTACTAAGGGAATATTGGCAGGGGTGGAAGAGAATTACACTGGCATATATTCATAGTCTATCTAAAACCACTATTACAGAGTTTAGGAGAATTTGGAGAAAAATAAGATTTCAAAAGGGAATATTATTTAGGGATTGGGACCAGAATCTAATTTGCAATACTAAGCATTAGTAAGGATGCATAAGGGGGATGAAGAGGAGAAAATATAACAAAACAGGATTGATTTCTAAATAAGTATATGATAATATTTGTTATGGAAAATGTAAATTTAGTAACAGGAACTCAGACAGAACTTCTTATTATTTCCAAAGTTACAATATATTGGCTAGATTGAATAAACATTATATTTTACAGGATTACGTGCATTTCACTGAAAACTTTGAGAACCATCCAATAACTCTTATCAGATAATTCATCAATAAAAACTAAGACAACAATATTGGGTAATGATATAAAAATGAGACACTGACATTTTTTACTTATCTCTCAAACATTAATTTAAGATATGTGTAGTGGATGCAATTCACAATTTATTAAGGAAGATAAAAAATATTTCAGAAGAGATGGCTAATGAGTAAGATAAAATGAAAATGGAATTTTAAAATGTAGTACACATAAGAAAGAAAGGTATGTGGTAAATAAGTAATAGGAATTATTTAGAGGGGGTGTCAAAGGTAAAGGTATTGTAGGAGAAAGACTATTTGGATAATACGCATAGGGTTAGAAGGGCAACTATTTTAATAACAACTCTATAGTGCAAAACTTTTAATACAACAACTTGGGCAACATCAGGAAGAAAGGGTTATATCTAAACCTACAGAGCCTATGACAAGAAAAATAACCAGAGATCCTGTAATGGTATTAGAGACTATTTGGAAATTTATGAAAACGTGTATAAAGCATAAGAACAGGGAAATCAAGAAAAGGCAGAAATTGAACCATTTATGGAAGACTTAATTATAAGGTGAGTGACAGCAATTAATAGTTAAGATAGGAAGAGATAAGATAAAATGGTGATGTATAATCAATCAACAGAGAAGCATCCAGGAACAGATGGCATTTCTGTGTAAATCTAGAGATTAGGAGGGAAGAAAATAATAATGATCTGGAAGGTTTTGTTCAAAAATATTTTAAATAGGAAGGGGGATACCTGCATTTTGGAAAAAACTGTGGTGGATGTATTACCTTAAGAGGATAAAGGCCCTTGAAATCTGCCTTCATATAGACCTATTTCAGTTTTAAACCATGAAAGCAAAATATTTTTATCTAGATTAAGAAATTGGCAAACGTGTTCCTAAAGTTGATAGATATGGATCAATGTGGTTTTATAGATGGGATGCAAACATTTGATCAAGATGGAAGCAGAATGCAAGAAATTAGGACAACCACGGGTAGGTCTAGATGCAGTGAAAGCATTCAATAGAGTGAGATGGGATTTTACTAGTTGGACAATTGTAGCATGTGTTTTCTGATAGACTAACAAGGTTAATAAGAAGCATATATAAAGGTTCCCCCTCTAAATAATTCCTATTACTTATTTACCACATACCTTTCTTTCTTATGTGTACTACATTTTAAAATTCCATTTTCATTTTATCTTACTCATTAGCCATCTCTTCTGAAATATTTTTTATCTTCCTTAATAAATTGTGAATTACATCCACTACACATATCTTAAATTAATGTTTGAGAGATAAGTAGGAAATGTCAGTGTCTCATTTTTATATCATTACCCAATATTGTTGTCTTAGTTTTTATTGATGAATTATCTGATAAGAGTTATTGGATGGTTCTCAAAGTTTTCAGTGAAATGCACATAATCCTGTAAAATATAATGTTTATTCAATCTAGCCAATATATTCAGGTAAGAATGAAGGTTGTGGGGTTCTTCTCTGACAAGCTTTGTTTAAAACAGATGAACCAAGCATAGACATCCATTTTTCCCACTATTATTGACTTTATATTTAGAGCTGTTGACAGAGAAAATAATAAATTCACAAATTCATCGAAACAACTAGTTTAGTACTCAAGAAAAGTTAGCTTTAGGTGGGCACAAGTAAATAAAAGAACACAGTGCAGCATGAGAAGCTTGTTGCTGAAGGTATGGAGACAATCTGATAAGAGGGCAATAAAACAGATACTTTTTTCTTTCAATGGCTAAAAGATAATATTTTCTGAAAGTGCTTATGTTGTTTTATACATCTGGGAGAATAATAAAGATAAGACAAAAACAAACAACACTTAGTGTAAGTATAAGCACAGGCTGCACCATGCGTCTTAGCATGGATAACCTTCATTATAGGTCAGTTAAAGCCTATGAGTGTAATTGTCAATCTGGGACAATTTTTCCTATTAGGAGGGTTAAACTTCATTATTTGAAGATATACTGTGACATTCCTATACTGGGACAGTAATCAAGGAGCCTGAATCCTCACCACTGGCACTGGAGAGGGACGTTCACTTGGAATACAAATGATACACTCAGTATTTCCTGATGCAGACCTCTCTGCATCAAGCACAATTTCCCTTAAGAGCACAAAGGACACCCACTCAGCCCAGGGTCTGGGTGCCTCGGTCTGTCTCCCTCCAGGTCCCAATAAGACTACCCACTGATAGAGATGCAGAGTTAAGTCCTCTGTCAAGTGCCCAAGCCAAGTCTTCCACCACTCTTGCTGTGAAACTAGTGCTTCGTGTGTGTGCTCCAAGTAGCTGACACGTACACACTTTGAGATTTGATTTGCATGTGCGAACACACACACACACACACACACACACACACACACACACACACACACACACACATACCTGGGAAGGGCTGGCACAGGTTTACTAGCTACCCCACCTTCTGCTAAGAATATAAGGTAGTTATCACTGCCACTAGGCACTACAAAGTCAGCTACCAAAACCTCATGGAAGGGTACCCAATTATACTGAGTGAAATTAATATTAATACAAATGGTAATATTGACCAAACAGCCAGGCATTCAGGAATGGTCAGAGTTATCACAAAATAAATATAAGCAAATACTTGCAAACCTTAAGAATTCTCTAAAAAGCCACAATGAAAAGTTTAAATATATTTAATAATAAATAATAAAAGAACATGAAAATGCTAAATCTCTATTTATAATAAATACCAGCATTTCAGTCACAGTGAATATTAAAAATAACACTGAAGGAAAGTTTCACACTGTTATAGAAAAACAGTAGTATTCTCACTATCTTTTCCTAACTGATCTAGAGAATTACTGTTCCTACTTACTGAATAGAGCAAGGCAAGTTAATTTGTGGGTGAGTAGTCCTTGTTGTCAGATCCAAGACAGAATACAGAATGCTGAGAGCAATTTCCTATTAATATCTAAATATTATTTCAGAGTTGATTACACGATCACATCACATCTGGTCATCTCACTCTGTTTCCCACACTCACCAACACTAGA
The DNA here is from genome assembly GCF_019279795.1 of Protopterus annectens. Lineage (NCBI taxonomy): Eukaryota > Metazoa > Chordata > Ceratodontiformes > Protopteridae > Protopterus > Protopterus annectens. Next base: position 250,403,118 of record NC_056751.1, read on the forward strand.
AGCTGACAGGATTTTAGCACCTCTGTTACATCATACACACAGAGTGAGCTTTGCTCAGATCTACTGGAAGTCATAAAACGATAAAACTCTTCCCCTCTTCCTACAGGAGCTACCAACTATTCTCTAGCACAGACATTGTATCTCCGGCTCCATTCAAAATTGTGGGATAATATCTTTATGGCTTTTTTATTTATTTATTTTTTATTTTACATTTGTTTACTGGGAAAGCCTGTCTAAACACAGGTCCATTTTCATCGGGGGCCTGGGGAGAAAAACTTAAATTACAGGCATATCAGTATTTACAAGCATTCAAGTGAATACATAAAGATAAAGTTACAATGATTACATACAGATAAAGTAACAATTTTTACAGGAAAAACAATCAAACAATTGGTAACTAGCATGATTGTTTGAGAATAACAGTTAAGTAATAGTAGAGAGTAGAATTCTATCGGAGGAGACATTCCTTGAGTAAATACACTCTTGAGATGATTCAAAGGCAAATTTTGTAAGTTGAAGATAGCTGTTAGTGTACGCTGCTAATTCTTATACATTGATTAGCAGTGATTACAAGAGGTGGTTACCCAGGAGAGTTGCAAGAACATAACCAGGCATTCATGAAGTGTGACTTAAGGAGCTTTTTGAATTATGTAATAGAGCAATTGGAGGTAATTGGGGTTGGTAATTTATTCCATATTTTAGAAATAGTATTAAAGAAGAGAGACTTTCCAGCATCATTATTAGCTTTGGTGCTATTTAGAAAGTTTTGATTTCTGAAACGTAGAGTTTTAGCAGTGGCATATGGTTGTACTAGATTTTGGAGAGCAGGGATTTTCTCGGGGGTGATGGAATATCTTGTGTACAAAGGTTAGATGATTAAATTGCAGCAACTGAGGAGGTTCGAGCCAGTTTAGCTGCTTTACAGATGTACAGTGATTAGTCCTATATCAGGCCTCGGTTGCAAACCTGCCAATTTTATTGTAACAAGATTGCAGTTTGTTTAAGTCAGTTTTATGGAGATTGGTTAGAACTGGGGAAGCCTAGAGGAGGGTAGATAAGAGGTGTGCTCGAGCTATAGAGGCTTTTGGGTATTTTGTAAGAAACTGCTTGTTTCGATACAGCAGACCTAGTATCTTGTGAACCTTCTTGATGGTTTGAGCTATGTGAATGTCAAATTTCAGGTTATTGTCGATTTTGACTCCAAGGCTTAACCCATAAAGTAATTTAATTTCAGATATATTTTAAAGTTCGCTGCAGCTGAATTGCTCTGCCAGTATCCTCTGTTAAAACATATACATTTAATTCAGTTACAGTAGTACATGTACATTTCTTTGCTTTCAAGTAGAAAGCACTGGTGGTACATTTTAACACAAGCAATTTTTCAAATACATTTTTAAACGCAAGCATTTGTACAAATCAGTTTGCAAAACAAATGACATATAATTCCACCTAGCTCTGCTGGCATATGTTATACATCCAGTACCCATTTCTCCTGGCATGGTTGGCAGTACCTCCTACCATCACACCTCTTCCCCTTTGAAGACTCAAGCTTGCTTTTTAAGTGCCCCTTGAGAAACATTGCTTGAGAGGAATGAGCCTATCCAGGAATACATTACCCCATACCTTGTCTTGTGATCCCATGTGAATTGTCATCCTCCCTGGGTTGGAGTTTACGGCTGAATTACACAACTGGGTGTTCTTCTCCCTCTGAGGAAACTGGGCTGAGTACAGCCCCCACCCCATGGTTTGAAGCATCCACCTACACAACAAATTCTTTGCTGTAATCCAGACTAGCTAACACTGAAGGTCCTCCCAATGCCCTTTTAAGTTTTTGGAATGCTTCCTCATAGGCTGGGATCCACACTACCTTATCTCCCTCAGACATCACCTGCCACCCACTGCAAATACTCAACACCAGGACTTCCCTATCAGGGTAAGGTTTTGTCATGTTAACATGGAACGGTTTGGGCCCCTGACTCCTGCCTAGCAGTTTTACCATGTAGTTGATATCACTGACCTTCCTTACCACTTTGAAGGGTCCCACCCAAGTTGCCTGTAGCTTGTGGTGTCTAACAGGAATGACAACTATAACCTGCTGTCCTACAGCATACTCTCTGGCTCAAGCAGTCCTGTCATACCAGACCTTTGTATGCTATTGGGCTCCTGCCAAGTTCTCCTGGGCCAAGCCCATAAGCTCCCTAAGCCTTGTCCTGAGGTTTAGGACATATGCCACAACAGATTCCTTTTGGGATTCACATTCACCCTCCTACTCAACATGAATAAAATCTAGATGTCCCCTCACTCTATGCCCATACAGCAACTCAAAGGGTGAAAAAACTTTCGATTCCTGGGGTACCTCTTTGTAAGCAAACAACAAATGGGGCAAATATTTGTCCTACTCTCTCTTAAAATGGTCTGCAAATGCTTGTAGTATGGTCTTCAATATAGAGTTTAACTTCTCCACAAGACCATTAGTCTGGGGATGGTAGGGGTGGTCAAATTGACACTTCTGTCAGTCAGTATTTCTCTCAGGGAAACCTACCCTGCTGAAAATCTTTATGAAAACATTTGCCACCATTCCTTCCTTAATGGATAACAGGGTCACAGCCTCAGGGTGTCTAGTAGCATAATCAACTACCACTACGATATACTTCACCCCTGTGGAGCTTGAGGTTCTCAGAGGCCCCACAATATCCATAGCTATCCTCTAAAATGGCTCCTCAATCACAGGCAAAGACCTCAAAGGAGCTTTGGCCTTGTCTCCTGCCTTGCATACTTTTTGGCACTGCTCACAGGCACTGCAGTACCCTGTTATATCTCTTGCAATCCCAGACCAATAAAAGTTCTGCATAATACAGCTCTTGGTATGCTTTATGCCCATATGACCTATGAAAGGAAAGTCATGTGCTATGGCTAGAAGTGCCAGATGGTAGGCTCTGGGCACTACCAACTGCTGTATTACCTCAGCCTCTATACCTCCCTCAGGGGGTCCACTCTCTGTACAGTAACCCATTGTTCCAGTATATAGATCCCCCTTTTTCTTGAGAATCAGGTGCCTCCCTAGTTACCTCCCTCAAGCCTCTTAGTGTACGGTCTATGAGATGAGCCTGTCTCAGCTCTACTTTTGTGACTCTTCCTAGCTCCCCCTCCACAGGAAGTCTGGTATCCTCTGACAGCAATGCCTCACTGTCAGCCTGGGTACTACCACTCACCAGTGCCCTCACAGCCACTCTGACCAAGGGAACATCAGTACCTACCAGCAGCAGTGGCTTACCTTCAGGCTCACTGCTACAGGGTAGCTCCCTCCCTGAAATAGCCACCTCACCAGATCGGCTTAAGTTATGTGGTCTGTCTGGGTCTTCCACAAGCTACCAGACCCACATGCATGTCTCCAAGCCTGACTGTGTTTTACTGCATACACACAAGGTACTGCATTATCAAAACCATTCCCTATCAAGACATCTGGAGGAATATCCTCAAACACACCTAACTGCTTGCTTCCTTTTCCACCTTCCCAATTAAGGTGAACCCTGTCCAAAAGCATTTGGAATGGGGTCCCTCCTAAAGCTCTGACTGAAGTGGACTGCCCAAGCAAGTACTGCTCCTTTTTAATCACTGCAGGCTTCACAATCTTATGGCAGAGGCTGTTTGTCTCTTAGCAGTGGCCTGTTTTCCATCCACTAAAATAGGATATAACCTCTTGTGATAGCTTGGCACCCCTGTCATCTCCAGAAAACGTTCCACTGATATACAGTTATTCACACTTGCTGGCTCCCTACCTTTTGTTTCCCACCTTGCCTCTGTCAACATCTATATACTACATGGCCCAACATTTAACCCTTGATCCTGGCCATGTACCTGAACTAGTGGCTTCCCCTATTACTGGCAGACTCTGTTGGGGCCATTTAGGCTGTCCACCATGGGTTTCCTTATGTCAATGTGCAGCAGCGAGTATCCCTTTCCTGTGCAGTGATGCCCTGCTTGCTAAAGAGTCATCCCCCCTTTTCCTCAGCTCATCTGCAGAGTTGCACTCTCAGTCTGCCAACCAGATTCTCGTGTCATCAGTCAAAGTAGTAAGGGCTTGTTCCCTCACTAAAAGGTCTGCCAGGCTTTCAAAAGTGGTGAACTGACACCCACTCACCCACCTATGAAAATAAGTGCTTAACACAGCAAGATAATCACACATGCTTTCATCTCCCTTGCGTCTTGCTCACAATTTTTTTTCTGTAAGATTCAGGTGTGAACTTAAAACATTCCAATAAATATTTTTAACTGCATCATAGTTTAAGCAGTCAGTATCAGACAATTTAGAAAAAGCAGTCACAGCTTTACCATGGATTTAGGGGGTCAGGAACCATACCCAGAGCCCTAGGTTAACATTATACTGTTTAGGGAAGCACTGTAACCATTATACCAACTCCCAAACTTTTTTTGTTATTAAGGAAAAAACAAAAAAAGTTTACATACCTTTTCAAATATATGAATAAAACTATTAAAATTATCACCCTCTGTAAATTATGGAAGAAATTTACTGACCTTTATTGCTTCTGGGGTTTGGTTATTCCCCTCCCCATTACCTCCATGACCCCGGTGAAGAGTCAGCATCTCCTTCTTATGTTGACGCTGCTTCTCATTTTCTTCAGCCTCCAAATGCCACAGTCTCTCTGCTGATTCTGCTTTGACCTCCAAACACTGCAGTCTCTGCTGATTCTAATTCCAAATGTTTGGACTCCTGTTCAAGTGTCTTTAAGTCCAGACAGGTTTTTAACTCCTCTGAGGAAAAGTTGAACTGTCCTGTGTCTGAGGGCTGCAAATTTCCAGTACCAGAGAGGTTTATCTCTTGGATGCTGGTCTGAGCTGTGACTAAGGCTGAAATTATTTCCTCTTTAGTCAGGTTGGCATACACCATTCCTTTGGCTTCACACACCTTGGCCAACTGGTTGTTTGTCAGCTTGCCATAATCCTCTGCTGACACCCTTGCTTGCTCTCCTTGACTAAACTAAGCTAACAAAAAATAAATAAATAAAAACTGTTGTGGTATGAACCTCCAAATGTCTACCTTTTAGCTGTTTGAGAGTATGCACCTTTAGTGACAACTGCTTCCAGGCTACAGCAGTTCAATATCCACACCACTGCTTACCAATATGTGATGTCCCCATGCTGGGAGCCTGAATCCACACCACTGAGACTGGAGAGGGATACACTCAGTATTTCCAGATGCAGACCTCTCTGCACCAAGCACAATTTCCCTTAAGAGCAGACAGGGCACAAACTCATTCTGGGGTATGGGTGTCTCTATCTGTTTCCTCCAGCTCACCAGTAAGACTTTCCACCGGTATAGATGCAGAGTTAAGTCCTCAGCTGAGTGCCCAAGCCAAGTCCTCCACCACTCTCTCAGTACTTCACGTCCCTGCTCCAAGTAGCTGACACACACACATATACACACACACACACACACACACACACACACACACACACACACACACACACACACACACACACACCTGGGAAATGCTGGCACAAGTTTACTAGTTATGCCCCCTTCTGCCCAGACTAGGAGGTAGTTATCACCACCAACAGGCACTATAAAGCCAGCTACTGAAGGCTCTTGCAAGGGTAGCCAATTTTACTCAGTGAAATTAATATTAATACAAATGGTAATGTTGACCAAACAGCCAGGCTTTCAGGAGTGGCGAGAGTTATCACCAAATAAATATAAGTAAATCCTTGCAAAGTTTAAATATTCTCTAAAAAGACCAGCCACAATGAAAAGTTTAAATATATTTAATAATAAATAATAAAAGAACATGGAAATGCTAAATCTCTATTTACAGTAAACAGCATTTCAGTCACAAGGAATATTAAAAATAACACCAAAGAAAGTTTCACACAGTTATAGAAAAACACTAGTAGTCTCACTATCTTTTTCCTTACTGATCTAGAGAATTACTGTTTCTACTTACTTTATAGAGCAAGGCAAGATAATTTGTGGGTGAGTGGTCCTTGTCAGATCCAACTTCCAAGACAGAATACAGAATGCTGAGAGCAATTTCGTATTAATATTTAAATATTGTTTCAGAGTTGATTACACAATGACATCACATCTGGTCATCTGACTCTGTTTCCTACACTCGCCAACACTAAAAGCTGACAGGATTTTAGCACCTGTGTGCTACCATACACACAGAAAGAGCTTTGCTCAAATTTCCTGGAAGTCATAAAACCATAAAACACTTCCTTTCTTACTACAGGAGCTACCAACTATTCTCTAGCACAGACACTGTGTGTCTATCTCCATTCAAAACTGTTGAATAATATCTTTATGGCTTAACCCATAAAGTAATTTAATTTCAGATATATTTTAAAGTTTGCTGCAGCTGGATTGTTATTAACCTCTGCTCTGCCAGTATCCTCTGCTGAAACACATACATTTAATTCAGTTACAATAATGCGTGTACATTTCTTTGCTTTCCAGGAGGAAGCACTGTTGGTGCATTTTAACATAAGCAATTTTTCAAATACATTGTTAAACACAAGCATCTTTACAAATCAATTTGACACACAAATGACATATAATACTTTACAAAATTCCGGCTAGCTGTGCTGGTATCTGTTATACATCCAACGCCCACTTCTACTGGCATGGCTGGCAGTAAGGGAAGAAAGGGATAATGATCTGGGATGTTTTGTTCAAAAATATTTTACATAGTAAGGGGGATACCAGCATCTTGGGGAGAAAAAGCTGAGGTGGATGTGTTATCTTAAGACGATAAAGGCCATTCAAATCTGTCTTCATATAGGCCTATTTCAATTTTAAACCATGAAGTAAAATATTTTGTCTGTATTAAGAAATTGGCAAACTTGTTCCTAAAGTTGATAGATATGGATCAGTGGGGTTTTGTAGATGGGATGCAAAAATTTGATCAATAGGGAAGCAGAATATAAGAAATTATGACTACCATTGGTAGGTCTTGATGCAGTGAAAGCATTCAGTAGAGTCAGTTGGAATTTTATGAGTTTGACAATTGTAGCATGTGTTTTCTGACAGAATAGCAAGGTTAAAAAGAAGGATATATAAAGGGTTAGAGGTAAGAATTAAGGTGGTGGGGTTCTTCTCTGACAAGTTTTGTTTAAACAGATGAATCAAGCATAGACATCCATTTACCCACTATTATTTATTTTATATTTAGAGCTGTTGACAAAATAATGGATTCACAAATTCATTGATACAACTGGTTTGGTACACATGAAAAGCTTTGGGTGGCCACACGTAAATAAAAGAACATTGAATGTAATGAACAGTTCACCTTTAGCAAATAAATGTTCATAGTGCAGCATGAGAAGCTTGTTGCTGAAGGTAACTATGTATCTGGTTCTCGTGTCTATGGAGACAATCTGATAAAAGGGCAATAAAACAGAATACTTTTTTCTTTCAATGGCTAAAAGATAACATTTTCTGAAAGCATTTAAGTTGTTCTATACATCTGAGAGAGGAATAAAGATAAGACAAAAACACACAACACTTAGTGTAAGTATAAGCACAGGCTGTACTATGCATCTTAGCATGGATAACCTTAATTATAGGTCAGTTAAAGCCTATGAGTGTAGTTGTCAATCTGGGACAATTTTTCTTATTAGGAGGGTTAAACTTTATTATTTGAAGATGTACATAATTTTGTGTATTTGTAGTAAGTTAACATGCTATGGTGGTGTTCTGAGTGTGTGTGTGTGTGTTTTTTTTTTGAGGGCTTTCATTAAAACAAAAAGTCTTGTAAAATGTGACAGAGGTTCAAATGGCTATGACAAGAAACAACTGTATAAAATATCAACCTTACAAACTTTAGTGTATGCATGTAACACAAAAGCTGCAACTAGATATTTAAAAAAGTTGTTATATGTAACACGTGGAAATAATAACTTCTTATCAGAATGGCGACACTTTTCACATTATCTTTGATTGTGAATGGTCTCACAGGTATATACAAAAAAAGAGTAATGAATTACATTAAGAAATGCAGGGTGCAAATAGTTATGCCACAGGAAACACATTTAGAAAGAAAAGAGCATGTGAATTTGATAAAAAAAGGATTTCAGGATGGTTATTCAGCAGAATATTTGGGACAAAGGAAAAGGGGAATACTTATATTAATTGCTAGAGGAGTTCTAATAGTGTTAGAAGATGGAAAAAAATTAATGATAGGTATGTAGTATTAAGGGCTACTGGCAAGGCAGGAGGATCACACTGGCATGTATTTATATTCCACCTAAAACTGCTACAATGGAGCTTAAAAATTTTCTAAGAGAAATAATCAGCTTTCAGTAGGGAATATTACTTAGAGGTAGAAACTGCAATTTGATTTGCAATACTGAGGATGTATCTGGGAGGACTAGAAGGCAAAATATAATAAAAGGAGGTAGATTTTTGAAGAAATTTATGAAAATATTTGTTAGAAAAAATGTGAATTTGGTAATGGGAGCTTGAAGAGAATTTTCATGTTATTCCCCAAGGTACAAAAACTGGGCTAGGCTAGACAGAAATTACACTGGCTTGTTATATGAGATATCTTAGCGTTCTCTAGCATACTCCCCCTGACTCTCTCCGAGATAATTGCGTGTGCTTTTTAAACTACCCGACACGCTGGCTAGAGTGTAACTGACTCTTTTTGGGATAGCTGCGTGTTCGTTACAATTTTAAACTACCCGACACGCTGGCTAGAGTGTAACTGACTCTTTTTGGGATAGCTGCGTGTTCGTTACAATTACCCGACACGCTAGCTTAAGGATACCTATCGCACATACTCTCCTCACCGTACTCTTTGCGAGCTAGGTGCCTCAGCGTGTTTTCGCCCAGTGCTTTACTTATTTAAGCCCTCCATTACTCCCACCATCTGTAGCACGTGGGGAAAACAGTACTCCATCTGTTTTACTCGCCTCAACTACTATCCTTTATCCCTTTTAGAGTGCCTAACATTTATATATGAGCTTCGCTCTCTATGTTTATCAGGTCTTAATGTCCATATCCTAACTGCTGCAATATACAGTGTTTCTTTCCAATGCTCCTTACCTACCCTTACTTATCTATCACGTGCTACCCCGCGCTTATTTTTAAGCAGGAGTAGCACACTTTCCACTGTCTTTTCTAGAATATAAGCTTAAGACCAACACCTAGGAGGTTCTACTCCTACCTCCCCTACTCAATTCTCCTACAAACATTTCTTCTAGCTTATGTAGTAAAGTAGCTTTGGTTTGTCCGCCCTCAACAGTGATTCTCATTAACTTACTTGGTCCACCTTTACTAATTACCTGGGTGGTGTATCCTTAAACACTAGTTGAAGTTGGTGTAGGTACTCCCGCCTGTATATTATATAGTACTTGGCGGGGATTGACAACTGTAGCTATTATAAGTTGTGTTAACTGATTTCAAGTACAGAAATATATTTGTTATCCTGCACTAATAATTTAAGAATAATGGCACATGTCTGAATGATTACAAGTTTATTGTCTGGTTGATTACAAGTTTATTGTTACCTATTGTATTTTACCTACTTTCTTACAGTATTTGTTGCTCTATATTTAACCCTCTTCTTCTCCCTTCCATTCTTAGCTCTTCTGCCTAGTGACCACCTGTAGGTCTGGGACTGAGTACCCTACCTAAGTCTCCTGCCACATACCCTACCTAGGGACCAAAGCTTTACAATTTTGGAAAAGCCTCTTCCCATAAAGACGCAAGAAAGTATGTCCTTCAGTTCTTCCAGGTTTCACAACATTGTGTTTGCATTTCTAACCCTCAGCTATTGTTAATCTCAAAACAGGTTCTGCCAGCAGCCCACCTTAGCTTCTCCCTTCCCCTTGACCACCAGCAACCTTTAGTAACTACTGTTACCTGGCTCACTCCACATCCACTAGCCCTGTCAGTAGTCCCGGTAACAATTACCTGCTTAGTCCACTAGGTGGCTCCCTACTACTAAATTGCTTATCCCTGCAAACTTATTTTTCCACTTACTATTTCTGATATTTCCCACTATCTGCTAGCCTTTTGTGTTGTTTCTACCCTTTTCCTTTCTCTGATATTCTCAGCCTTGCCCCACTTAGTCCTCACTCTCCAAGCATTCCTCTATGTCCTAGGATTACGTACCTTTACTATCAGCATCTTACTGATTGTTTTCCACTCACCTCTCTTCTTTGGCTCTTCCCGCTCCGTTCGCCCTGTGGGCTCACTCCGCTCCTCTCCCTACCCCCAATTCCCACCCACCCCCAGGGGTCCTACACATATAGCTCTATAGCCACACCCCTATCCCTCCTATCCTATTACTCTCCTTCCCGCCAAATTGTTCCCTAGCCTTAACACACCCCTTCCACTCCCCCTTCTCTATCTGTGCCCTATGACCATATTTCTTCTATTACCTTTCTCTATTACTTATACTTCTCTCCTTACACATCCTCTTTCCTCTCCAGCCATTCTTTCTCTATTCCCTATAGAATCCATTCTTATTTACCAACTGCTTTAAATAATTTACTACCACCTCTATTGCTTACTACACTCATTTCTCTCCTCTTTATACTTTCCCCTCTACTTCCTCACCTCTCAGAGTACTAAATTATGTCTCCCTACATACTAACTATGCCTTTACTCTCTGTCTTAATCATAACCACCCTTCTTGCAACATACCATCTCACCTTTCTTGAAATTTCACTTGACAACTCTCTTATCTCCACACAAAAACACACTTCTACTAGACTCACTTTCACAACTTACCCTAATGTTAATTCCACCCCTAGCTATCATCTATCTAAATTCCACAGGCAACATCACCTTACCTACCCCCTACTATCTAGCAAAAAAACAACAACCCTAACAATTCTAAAGAAGAACTACTTAACTAAACTAGTTAATCCTACCCTACAAGATGGAGACATCCACCCCAACCCTGGCCCTATCTCACCACCTCCCCAAAACTGCTCACCTAACCCCAATAGTAACTTCCTCATAGGACAACTTAACATCCAAAGCATAAATAATAAAATACCCTTCATCCATGCCCTCTTAGATATCCACTCATTTGACATCCTTTGCCTCTCTGAAACCTGGCTTAACCCAGGCACAAAAGACTCAGAGATTATACCCCAAGGTTATAACATAATAAGACATGACCGCTTAAAACGCAAGGGTGGAGGAGTAGCAATACTTTTCAAAAATCAACTTAACATCTCTACTCAACCAGCATGCCCAAACCTAAATAGCAAAACAGAAACCATCATAATTAAACTCCAACTTAACACCAAAAAATCCATTTACATTATTTGTTTGTATCTTCCCCCAGGTAACAACATTCCAATACTAGAAGACTTTTTAAGCTGGGTTTCTACCACCTACCCCCAAGAAACCATAATTCTTGGCGACGTTAACATAGACTGGAACACTATTAATACTGTCAATCCCTCCTCTCATATTAACCTACATGGTTTCTCACAAACTATTACCTCAACTACAAGAGTCAATAAGCCCAGTAAGAAAGAGAGTATATTAGACTGGATACTCATAAATAAAGTTAAGACACAATATAAGGTAGGTACTATGCCAGACGACATCAGCGACCACTGCCTAACCTACATTACTAGACAAAAATCAGAATATGTTAACCTCTCAAATACAAGGCTAATTCGATCTGTCAAGCACTTTAACATAGACCTTTTTAAAGCTGAACTGAGAGCATGTAAATGGAATTGCTTAAAATCACTCCCCCTGGAGGAAGCAGTATTATTCTTTAATTCTACATTCTTATCCATACTTGATTCACATGCTCCAGAACGCTCTATTAGAGTAAAGACCAAATCTGCCCCATGGCTGACCACCAATACTAAAAAACTCATGCTTGCTAGAAACAAAGCATGGACAAAATGGAGATGCAATAAACAAAACCCTGATTTAGTTAATTTCCGCCAGCTTCGAAATTTAGCGAAAAAATCAATAATCTCTGACAAGAAAAACTTCTACTGTAAACTTCAGGAAACTCATATTAACAACCCTAAACAGTTCTGGTCATCAGTAAATAGACTTCTTTCCCCAGGAACTGCTAAAACTCCTTCCCCACTTAATGCTGACCCAGACACCCCTCTCCAGACTGCTAATGCTTTCAACTCTTTTTTCTCTGAAACTATTCAAACCCTAGCCAAACAAATGAACCCTAACAACTCTCATATACCATCTAACATAACTACCTCTTCCTTCAACTTCTCTCTAAAACCTATATCTACCTCTTTCATCTACAAACTCATTCACAAACTGAAACCCTGTACCCCTTCTGCTGACAAGCGCCCTTCTCTTTTCCTTCAGAAAGCTGCCAAAGAAATTGCATATCCTATATCCTTACTTATCAACAGAACTATCCAAGAAGGAACCATCCCTGATATCTGGAAAGTCTCCTATATTATCCCACTGCATAAAGGTGGTAACTCCCTTGACCTTTCCAACTTTAGACCTATTGCCCTTCTTTCACCCCTAGCAAAAATCATGGAAAAATGTATTCATCAGCAACTTGTACACCATCTCTCTCCTCACAGCATAATAGCAAACTGCCAGCATGGTTTCAGACCCCATCACAGTACCACCACTGCCCTTCTATCCTTTGTAGATACTATCAACAAAAATCGAAACAACAATACTCTCTCTTCCGCTCTTTTCATTGATCTCTCTAAAGCTTTCGACATGGTCAACCACTCTCTCTTAATTAACATTCTTGAATCTCTCCCTTGTGATAAACTAGCCACTAATTGGTTTAAATCTTATCTTAACAACAGACAACAAGCAGTAATATGGGAAAACCATATCTCATCTCTCTTGCCCATTTCCATCGGAGTTCCCCAGGGCTCCATTCTGGGTCCACTTCTGTTCTCCCTCTTTATTAACGATCTTCAGACTGCTATCCCACAAGCAACCTGCATACAATATGCAGATGATTCTACCCTTATCTGCTCGGCACCTTCCTCTACTGAACTGAGCTCATTGACCCAAAATACCTTTAACTCAGTAGAAACTTGGTTTTCTAGACGGTTTCTCCTACTAAATGCAAAAACTAAACTCCTCCTCTTCTCCCCACCACTCGGTCCCCCCCTTTAAACTTTACCATTTCTTCTAATAATGGCACTATCATCTCACCTGATCCAACTACTAAACTTTTAGGAATAACCATTGACAATAATCTTTCCTTCGATCAGCACATTAACAACACCATCAAGGTTGTTAATAGAAAAATTGGATCCCTATATCGTATCAAACCTTTTCTAACCCCAGCAACAAGAGCCAAAATTGCACAATCTCATCTCCTATCTACTCTCCTATATGCTTCCCCCATTTATACAAACCTCAAGAAAAACAATCTTAACAAACTTGCAACTTGCTATAATAACATAGCTAAACTTGCCACTAGTAACCCCTTTAGGACCCACCATTGTATAAATCTAAAACAACTTGGCTGGCTCGAATTTCAAAACTACCTAAAAATTCCTCAACTCACTATAGCCCACAACATATTACACCTACCTGACAACACCCCAATACTCTCTCAACTTCTAATCCCTTACAACAATCTTAACTCACTTGCTCCTCTAGTAAACTCATGGCAAAATCAATAAAGGTAAACAACACAGCAGGTGGTTCTCTATTCACTAACACTATAGGTAGAAGCTGGAATCTCTTACCTAGTGACATAACTTTGACTACATCCCTACCACAATTCAAACAGAAAATTAAACTGTACTACCTCAATCATTGGCTTTGTTCCTGCAGTACACCTGACTAACCTTTTTCTCATACTCTATTTCTCCTTCACTCTTCTCATCACTACCTGTCTGATTTCTCCTCCTTTTACTGTTCTAATCTAACTATGTACATTTTATGTATAATTGCTAATATGTAATGAACTGCTTATTGTAAACTTGTTTCTCTTTGAAATTATCTTTCATTCTGTGTGTTGTTATGACTTCCAATTTTTGCTATTTCTTAACAGTAATGATTATTTGTAATGTACTTAGTATTTAGTGGAGCTTTTCTCCTCGGGCCTCTGCTGAAAATGGACATGTATCCAGCCAGACTAGCCCGGTCAACAAATGTAAAATAAATAAATAAAATAAATAAATATATTTCACAGGAACATGTACATTTATTTGAAAGTTTTGCTACACATCCAATAACTACTTCAATCATGTGCTAATAATAACAAAAATAAAAAAATGCAGGGTAATGAAATATAAATGAGACACTGGTGCTTTCCCATCTATCTGTTAAACAGAGGGGAATTTAAAGAAAGGGTAGTGGGAATTACTCGAGACTTACTAGGGAAAACAAAAATTTCTTCAGAAAATATATGTAGGGAGTGGTATAAAAATTGAAGTAGAGTTTAAAAATAGGTTATAAATAAAAGTAAAAGATATATGGTTAAGAAGTAACAAGAATTATTTAGAGAGACTGACAAAATTTAAAGTACTGCAGAATAGGGGGAATCTCAAAGGACAAGAAGAAGCACAACTGCAGAGTGCTAAAGAGAAAATAAGGGACTACCTGGATAATATGCACGAGTTTAGAAATATTGCTGTTAAGTATTTATTTTTGATAATAACACCAGAGCACAAAATCTTTTAGCACAATGGCTCAGGCAACAGAAAATAGAAACAGTTGTTGCCAAGCTTAGGTTGCCTTTAACAAGGAAAATAACCAGATATCCTGTAGAGGTATTGTATAAAGGGGAGAAATGTGGAAATCAAGAAAAAATACAAAAGGACATGTTTATGGAAGAATTAAAAATGCCAAAGTTAGAGATAGATGGGGCTCAGATATTAACAGTCAGGTTAGGAGGAGATAGGATAAAAATAGTGATCTTTAACTAATCTACAGGAAAGTCTCCAGGAATAGATGGTATTACTGTGGAAGTTTGGAAGCTAGGATGGAAGAAATGATAAAGGTATGGAAGGTTTTGCTTAACAGTATTTTAAAAGGAGGAGAAGCACCAACATCCTGGAAGAAAACTGTGGTAACTGTAATAACTAACATTGGTAAAGACCCATCAGATCCAGTTTCATATAGGCCCATTTCAGTTCTAAACCATGATTATAAAGTGTTTGTTTATATCTATAAAGGCTAAAATTCTAAACCATGATTATAAAGTGTTTATTTATATCTATAAAGGCTAAAAGGATGGCAAAGGTGATGCCAAAATTGATAAATATGGATCAATGTGGTTTTGTGGAGGGAGGGGGGGAAAACATTTGACAACATTAATAAAATAATGATGATCTAGAGGGAAGCATAATGTAAGAAAATACCACTGTTGGTGGGTCTTGATACAGAGAAAGCATTCAACAGAGTAAGCTGGGATTTTATGAGTAGGGCAATAGAAGCAGTTGCATTCCCTAACACAATAATATGGTTAATTAGGAGGATATATGAGGAATAGGAGGAGAAAATTAAAGTGGGGGATTCCTCTCTGATAAGTTATTTTCAAACAGAGGAACCAGGCAGGAGTGTCCTCTTTCCCCTTATTTGCATTAACATTTGTACTATTTGCAAAGAAAATACGTGACTCAGAAATTCAAGGATATAATTGGTACGGTAGTTGGCTTTATTTGCAGATCATATTAATTTTCACCTGATAAAACCAGAAAAGGACATGTCAGTGTTGTGGAACATTCTGAGACAGTTTAAAATATTTTTGGAATCCAAAATTAATGAACATAATACAAAGGCAACAGCTGTAAACTATGTACCAACACACAAACTGTTTCAGCAATACCCATATTTATGGGGACATGATAAAATGAAATATTTAGGAGTATGAGTAAAAAGGATTCTGTTATGGCAACTAGTGATATGTGGGAAGAGACTAAATGAAAGATAATACAGAAACTGGAAGATCTGTTTTATAGATATTGATAGCAAGATACAATCAGTGAAACTGTTTTTAGTCCCTTTAGTCTTATATACAAGTCAGGCATATTTTTTATCAACTAGTGGAGAAGTTGTGGATAGCAATTAATAAAGAGTTGAAGGATTTTATCTTGGAGGGGACGCGAGCAGCAGTCAGTTGGGATAAGCTGATGTTTCCAGCAGAACAAGATGCTTTGGGATTACCTGATATGAAGGAAAATTTCAGAGCTACACAGTTAAGGCCCTTATACATAGTACAAGCAGAAAGGTATAATTCAAAGTAGAAAGGGATGATGATGAAACAGGGGGAATCACAAGAAATAAGGAGAGGATTTTGGAAGCAGATCCTTAAGGAGAAAAACAATAACCATGCAGAATATTATATTCATAAATAGCAGAAAGTATTCTAACAACTAAGCCAACATGGGAATGGAGAAAGGAGATTCTGCCGATAGAGGTGACTGCAGTTCGGGGTACAGACAACAGGCAAGAGGGGTTTGGAATTTACTGGAGAAAACTGGCAAAGGAGCAAAGGTATTGGGAGCAAATAATTAGAGAGTGAAAGGTAACAGAATGGGAAGAGGCCAAGATTACATTTGGACTGCAGGCTAGAGACTGCCTTCCCTATCAAGAATTGATATCATAGTATAGGCAAACAAAAAGGAATGGGAGATCCTAAGTGAAAGACCAGCACTGGTAGAGATTTTTATATAATCTAGAACAGAAACTGTTTTTTTAAAAAATGGATAATTAGAAATGTCTATACAATATTGCATGATAACTATACAAATCAATCAGAGAAGGTTAAAAAAGATTGAGGAAAAACAGAATGGAAATGCAGTTTATAAAGTATCAACGGGAAGAGATTTGTAAGTCCAGAAGGTTTACGATTTGTACATGAATGTATTTGCATAGGTATTTTTATACCATGAGTAGACTTCACATTATTTTATCCTGGTAGACAGTAAATGCTGGAGGTATGATAGGGAAGCTAGAAATAATTGCTAACATGTTTTTAGGCATATAATGATTTGTCAGATTTAAAAAAAAAAACCTACAGAATACTCTGACAGAAATGTTGGGGAGCAAATTGATGTAACTAACAAAACTATGTTTTGAGCTAGGATATAGACTCTGACTTACCTTGACACAGTAAGACCTTGCCAAGTTTAATGTTATTAGCTATTAAAAAAGCTATTATTAGAAAATGGAAATCAAAATTTATTCCAATGGTAAGTGAAGTTTTAGATTTAGTAAATGAAAAAAAAAGAACTCAATGTGAAATATTTGGAAAAGGGAATGATCACATTTCATAGAAATAAAATAATTTATGGAAACAATATATTCAGAATAATGTTCAGGACGCAGAGTGAGGTTTAAGGGAAGGCATGAAGTGAGAAACTTTGTAATGTCAGGATAAATGAGTATTGTTAAAAAATATATATATATGTATACTGTAGGACAGTAATAATGAAAACTGTTATTACAGTTTGCTTTCTTTTCTGTTAAGGTATGTATTCCAATGCTACAAATTAAAATGTGTTTATTTAATAAAGTTGTTTAAAATGGCTGTGGAGCAGCTATGATAAGAATGAGCATAAAACCAGAGGGTATCAATGGCTGTGCCACTGTCTCCAATGTGCAGGATAGTAGCACATGGTAGAGATGGCAACTAGTGTGTGTGTGTGTGTGTGTGTGTGTGTGTGTGTGTGTGTGTGTGTGTGTGTGTGTGTGTGTGTGTGTGTGTGTGTGTGCGTGTGATAGAGTGATGGACATTGCAGCACAAACTATAATGGGAAATTCAATGGCAAACCACACTGGTAGTCCACCAACATAAACTTTACAACAAATAAAATACTGCTTAAATTATACAGCAGATCCAAAACATCCAATAACAATGACAGTATAAAAATATTATCAGGGGTCTGAAAAAGAAAGAAACCTGTGAAGTTAGGCTAGCTTCTGAAGCCAAGAATAATTACAAACCCTTTTTAGCTACATTAGGAAATTAAGGAACAATACCCAATAATGCTCAGAACATATCCTAAATGAGACCGCACACTCCTACCCAATAGAAATTGCCAATATACTAGAAACAAGTTTAGTGCAGACTTCACCCCGAAACATATATTCAGTGTTCACATATCCCAGAATCCCTTGCACCCCCTATTCTCACCAAGAAAAGTATTGTACAGGTGCTTTCAAAGACCAAAAATACTTCCTTCGTCATATGTGGCAATATACGTGGATGTTAAATAAATAAAAACAAACATGTCCACACCAAACCTCTCCTCAAAATGTGTAACCTATGTTTAGCCATTGGATTTGTTCCTAAATTATGACTCACTACAGTGGTGATGCCCCTCTGCAAGGATAGCACCACCATGGACATTGGTAATTAGACCCATTAACCCGATCTGCAAAGCTGTGAAACATACCAAAACCGATAGCATTAATTATGATAACAAAAATGTCATTGTGTGTGTGTGTGTGTGTGTGCGTGTGTGTGCGTGTGTGTGTGTGTGTGTGTGTGTGTGTGTGTGTGTGTGTGTGTGTGTGTGCGTGTGCGTGTGCGTGTGTGTGTGTGTGTGTGTGTGTGTGTGTGTGTGTGTGTAAAATGAATACTGACTCAGCAGTCAACTTCACAACATAGTCATATGCCCACCTAAACAAATGCATAGAATTAGCAGTCCCAGTCAGAGCAAACTACAATGAGAAATTCAAAAGCAAACCATCCTGGTAGTCCACCAACATAATAAAAAAAAAAAAAAAAAAAAAAAAAACAACTTCAACAAGATAAAAAACTCTTTCAATTATACAGCAGATCCAAAACTCTTCATAATAAGGACAGTGTAAAAATATTACCAGTGAACTGAACAATACTACTATGACTGCAACCCGTGAACTTAGGCTAGCTTCTGAAGCTAAGAATATACAAACCTTTTTTTACCTACATTAAGAAACTAAGCAACAATACCCAACAATGCTCAGAACTTATCCTAAATGGGACCACCCACTCCAACCCAGTAGATATGGCCTATACTAGAAAACAGGTTTAGTGCAGACTTCACTTATGAAACATATGTTGAGACTTCACATATCCCAGAATCCCTTACACCCACTATTATCACCAAGAAATGTGTTATTCAGATGCTGTCAAAGACCAAAAATACTTCCTTCATGGAATCTGACTAAATACCTGGATGTTTAATAAATAGTGCCAAACACACCCTCACTGAATCTCTCCTCAAAATGATTAACCCATGCTTAGCTACTGGATTTGTTCATAAATTATGATGGATTGCAGTGGTGATGCCCATCTACAATGACAGCAGCCCTGTGGACTTGGATAATTAGACCCATCAGCC
Source organism: Protopterus annectens (assembly GCF_019279795.1). Classification (NCBI taxonomy): domain Eukaryota; kingdom Metazoa; phylum Chordata; order Ceratodontiformes; family Protopteridae; genus Protopterus; species Protopterus annectens. The sequence goes on from NC_056751.1 coordinate 250,422,405, forward strand.
TTATGAGCCTGATCTGCAAACATATAACTGATCTCATCAATTGTGATATCAAAAATGGCATTAGGCTAGACCCTCAACAGTTTTGCTTTATCAAAAGGAGATCCTGCATATATAATCTAGTTAATTTCTTCAAGAGGGTCACACAAGCTGTTGGCAGTGGCTGTGCTGGTTACACCCTGTCTCTTGACCTGGCTAAGGCACTTGACATCATATCCCACACAGGCAGTCTAAGTAAGTGAAATGTTTTAAAAATAGGTCTTTATATGATAATAATAGTTCACAGGACACATGTCTTATCTGAAAGTATGACCCTAGAGCTCTGTACTGGGACCACTCCTTTTCAGCATTTACTTCTCTGCTCTCCAAACTTAGAAGTTGAACTTCTCATTAAGTTTTTTGATGACTGGAAATTGGGTATTACTGTCAAGACCCCCCCCTCCAAAAACTTGTATTCTTCAGAAAAAAAATTAACCTTGTTAATAACCGATGTACTGAAAATGCGTTCATATTAAATATGAAAAAAGTGTAGTATTGTGTCATTTGGCAAACTACCCTTTCACCCTCAACATATAGTATGGACATACTCCACTACTAAACAAAAATATACTCAGAAATCTTAGTACTTAAGTTGACACTTCCCTCTTCATCAATCATCATGTGAGAACTGCTATCAGGAAATCCTTCTACTTAGTACATCTAATACCTGAGGGTATATCATCTATATCTAAAGATGGTATTGTTCTGTTATATTCATCACTAATTAGGCCAGTTATACAGTACAAAGCCCCCTTCAGGGTGTACCTTACTTGACATATCAAACAACTAAAGATGCCCCAGAGGCTATCAGTATGAAGATTTCAGGCCTAAAGACCCTGAGCTGCGAAAAGAGGGTAGAAGCTCTATCCATTTACTCATTATCTTATAGATTCTTGAGGGGAGATTTGTACATACCTACCACACCATTAGAGAATCTTTTGTCCTTGATCTTCAATATATCTGCAAGTCTAATAGCTTAGCAAACGCCAGAACCAGGGACCTGCATCTTCACCAACAGACAACTAAAACATGAAGGATAGATAAATTCATTATGTAGCTCTTCCCCCTTCTCTGGAATAAGCTGCGCCTGCAAAATCAGCAGTACAATACATTATCATCCTTTAAACAGAAACTGTATGTCTGGATGGGTATCTCCAAATTTACACTAGGACTAACTAGCGTAACCCACCGTGAGAAAGAGGTACAGCCTGAGGGTGGGTATTAGCAAGGTATTAATGAGCACAAGACTAAATTGTCTTGAAACTTATGAATGAAGCAAGAAAGAAATAATCAAACTGATCAAATTACGTGATCAATGTTATGGAAAACTGGGGTATAGGGAGTTGTCATAACAGTATAGCAGACGCAGGGATGTGTGGAATACGCTGGCACAGTAGCACAAATAATATACCTAAAATTAGTAATATCAGTATGCAATGGGCAACTAATTAATGTTGTAATAGTCCAAATGGAAAAAATAAACCAATGTAATATTACACAGCTTCAGTACAGTTGTCATAAACATGTTATTTAAGGAATAACTGTCATAGTGAAGGGCAGGAGGAAAATTACAAATGCATTATGAAATGGCAGTCTTAGAAGGGCAATGATAAACTATGCAATGGTAATTACAATTTTAAGAGGCTATGAACAATAAAATGCTGTACTAGTAAAAGGAAAAAAACAGCCTAACTTCAGTGGTACACCCGGGATCCATACAGTAGTCATATACACAGCAATACCTGGAATAACTGGCATAGTTAGGGATATAAAGACAGTTACAAATGCATTTGAAACCATAGTAGTATGCAATGGTTAGTTTTTAAAAGATAATGAAAACTGTTCACTGCTGCAGTAAGCAGGTTAATCACAAATGCAGATCTGACAGCAATGCAGTACAGTTTCTCCTGAACCCTGTATAGTTTGACATATCTCCTCTTAGGTTCATAGCTTAATAGGTGCATACTAGGCTAACAACCACTGGGGCCTTTTTATGCCTAGCTATGCATCTCAAATCTCTGCCAAGTTCTGGTACACTTGCTAGGTGTAAGGAGGGACTTGGGAAATGAAACATTTACAGGCTGTCTGTGTCCATAGAAACATTGGTGCCTCAGGCAGGCAAAAGTCTATTGTTTGCAACCTCTTCTGCAAATGCAAAACACAAAAAAGCACATTAATGAGCACAGCATAACCATGGACAGCAGAAAGAACCTATATATACAGACTAAGGCCTACTGTAGGATATGGAAGCAAAAAATGAATCCTTATTGCAATACTAAGGTTGTCTCTCCCTAACCTCTTCTTCACATTGATGGAGAAGGTCTGTGTGGCACCTCTTCAGATCATTATATTTGTAATGGTCCTGTTCACTAGAGTAGGTGAAGCCCATGGCATCACACCCACCTATTTGTCAGAGAACTAGGTACGATGCCATGGGCATCACCTGCTTATTAGATTGGTGATGCTCATGGCATTACACTTACTTCTCTGACATGTGAGTGCCAGGCATCAACCTTCTACAGGAGACCCTCATAGCTGAGCCACAGAAGGCACACATGACATTTCCTCCTATGATATAATTTTTAACCCATGCCACTGTGCAGACCATCTATACAAATTATGACTGTAGCCTGCCAAATGCCTGCCAAATGTTCTGGTTCATATGGGTGTTGTAACATCTGATGAACAATGTGGCCAGTCCAAGCACTTTACAACATAGGCTTGGGTGTGCAAATGCATGCATCACTTTTTTCTTTGTTTGCCTTGTTATAGGTTCATAGGTTCATAGGTTCATACTAGGCTATCTGCCCTAGGGCATTTATAAGCCTAGCCAGAGTGTGTGTGGCTTTCACCACCCCTTAGGATGAGAATACTATACCCATTAGTTTGCTGTGCCTCTGTCCAGCAGTGATACAGAGATGATTCCCAGGGTAAACCTACGATCTCCCATCCACTCGTCAAGATTTCTCTTGAACAGAGCCAGTGAGGGGCTCTGCCTCACATGGACTGGGATTCTGTTCCATAGTGTAGGGAGTCTCTGGGTGATGAATCTGTCCCTCCAGCACGTCCTATTTATATCCGTGTTGAGGTTTAAGTCTCTTGCTCTCGTGGCTCTGGTGGATTTGGATTTTTTGAGGTGGAGCATGTCCATTAATTCCGGGTTGGACATGGCCTTGTATGTCAGGCACATATCACCTCTGAGCAGACGGTATGCGACTGAATAGAGCTGGAGTTTCTTCAGTCGGGCATCGTATGACATATGTTTCAGCCCCTTTATCCTTTTGGTGAGGAACTTTTGGGGTCTTTCCAACTGCTGCAGGTGTCGGGTAAGGTACATTCCGAATGGGGCGTTGTACTCAATCATTGGTCTGATAAGTGAAGAGTACAGGGGTACAATGACCTCTCCTGATCTGGATGTGAATCCCTTCATGATCAGGTGGGCAATGTAGAAGGTCTTCCTAACCACTTTGGCAATGTGAGTGTCAAAAGAGAGGTTGCTGTCAACTTGGGTCCCCAGGTCCCTGATAACTTCTTCCGTGTTTAATGGATTACGACCTATGTGGTAATTAGGGGTTACCTTGTTTTTCCCAAAGGGTATGACTATACATTTTTTGGCATTTAGCTTAAGGCCATGGCTCTGGCACCAGTTATCCATTTCTATGAGACCTTTCTGGAGGATGTCTGTGTCTGATGGAGTGTCAATTATGGTGCCCAGTTTGCAGTCATCTGCAAATTTTGTCAGCCACAATCCCGGTATGTTTGCCTGCACTTCAGAAAAATACATGCCGAACAAGAGGGGCCCAGGACTGAGCCCTGTGGGACACCGCTCGTGACCGGCTTAGAGTCTGACATGGCACCAGCAACTCTAACCCTGTGTGTTCTGTCCTTGAGCCAGTTTGCAACCCATCTTGTGACATATGGGTTTACATCTAAGCTGGTGAGCTTTTCTATGATGCCCGAGTGGGGTATTGTGTCGAATGCTTTGCTAGGTCAAGGTAGGCTGTGTGAACTGCCTTACCCTCATCAATGGCCTTAGTGACTGTTTCGAAAAAGTCGACCAAGTTCAAGAGGCAGGATCTGCCCTTGACAAAGCCAAATTGGGTAGGATCCAGTGTCTGTAGGTCCCCAATGTCTTTATTTATGAGTTCCATTATGATCCTCTCCATAGCTTTGCAGACAAGGCTCGTCAAGCTTATGGGGCGGTAATTTCCAGGGTCCGTAGAAGCACCGCCTTTGTGGAGTGGGACCACAGTTGCTGTACGCCATTCTTTGGGTACGTATCCTGTAGTAAGGCTAAGATTAAACAGCAGCCTTATGTGTGGGTTTAGTTCCTCATTGAGTTCATGTAGCACACTGCCGGGGACACCGTCCGGTCCCATTGATGCTGTGTTTTTTGCTTTAGAGAGAGCAGCTCTCACCTGGGCATCTGAGATGTTTGGGAGGCTAGACTCTGGTGGGATAGGTATTTCTCCTTTTGGGGGGGAGGGGAGAAATTTGCACTGAACCTGTCTGCCAGTATGTTGGCAATGTCTGTGGGTTCAGTGATTTTTTTATCATTTTGGACTAATTCTGAGCATATCTGGGAGTTTCCACCCAGGTTTCTAACATAGCTAAAGAAGGCTTTATGATTGTCTTTTGTGTCATTAGCGATTTTTCTCTCAAAGTTGGCCTTGGATGATTTTATGAGTGATCGTAGTTTTTTGCTAGTATTGATCAGAGATGCCTTCCCATTTAGGGATTTTGCTCTGTCATGTAGTAGCTTTCTCCTCTTGTTGTAGAGTTTGTTTATGGCTGGAGTCCACCAGACCAGGCGCCTGCCTTTGGTGGAAAAGGTCTTGATTTTATTAGGGATTGCCTGATCCATACATTCCTGGAGGTGCTCGTAGAAGGCATTTGTAAGGGTTTCAGCAGCGTGGGTTGTGGTTTCCACTGGCTCGGGGGCCTTGAAGGATACCACTCCAGTCTTAAGAAGTGTGAAGTTTGCTTTTGAGAAGTTCTTCACTGTGGTCTTTTGCTGGGGTGGGGGCGGGATGTGGATCTCCAGTGAGATTAATTTATGGTCTGATCTCACCAATGAGGGATATACTTCCGGTGTGGAGCATTTTGTCCCCATGTTTGTGATGATCAGGTCTAGTATATTTTCTCCTCTTGTGGGAATGGTGACTAGTTGTTCCATAGCATTTGAGCTTATGAACTCAAGGAACCTTTGGGCTAGGGTGTTGGGGCTTGAGTAATGTTCCCAGTCTATGTTTGGGTAGTTGAAGTCACCCAATATGATGGTGTTTGGAGAGACATTTATACTCTCCAGTGTCTTCAGGAAGGCTGTGTGGGTTTCCTGAGTTTGAGAAGGTGGTCTGTAGCATGTTACAAACTGTAGGGCAGTTTTACCTATGGTTAATTGCACCTGGATGGTCTCCGATGCTTCGTGCGTTGCCACTAACCTGGAGGTGTGGGTATCCTTTATGAATATGGATACTCCCCCTCCTTTTGTAGTTCGGTCCGGATTTTGGGCCTGGAACGCATGATATGAGGTATAACCTGATAGTGCTGGGGTGCTCTCAGGAGCCTTGAACCAGGTTTCAGTCACAGCACAAACATCGATGTTCTCCATACTGAGGAGGGCTTCGAGGGCATCCATCTTGAGGTTTAGACTTCTGGCATTGAGCAGTATTACCCTTAGTTTTTCTCCATTTTTGTTTTCTAGGGCGGTAGGTTTATCATTTGAGCCTTGCCTAAAAAAGGCACTATGGGGATGGCAAGAGCCTTTGCCAATATCCGGAAGCCCAGGGGTGACAGGTGCAAGCCGTCCCTTGCGAAGCAGCGTGGCTTGTCAAGCATGTCATCCCAGGCAGACAGACATTGGATCCCCTTAGAATGACACCAGTAATTAAGCCAATTATTAAAGCTGATCATTTTGTCTCTGTATTGTGGCATCATTCTTGGTGAGGGTAGGATACTGCTCAGGGTCAGGGTCATACCGGCCTGGGCTACATAATCTGAGAGCTCCTCTATGTCTCTTTTCATGTAGTCCAGGGAGGTACGTCTCAGGTCGTTCACACCGGCATGGACAATGACTGAGTCATACTTGTACTTGCTGTGGAGTGACCTGAGTGCTTGTTATGTGGCGGATTCTAGCGCCTGACAGGCAGCTAACTGTGATCTTTTCCTTGTTCATTCTGGTGAGTGGGACGTCAGTGTGTCTGACTATGGAGTCACCTATAACAAGTGTGTCTGGCATTGTGTTTGGCCTTAAGGGCTGTGACTGTTTAGCACACTGACTTTGAGAACTATGTGTTGCATGTCTTATGTCTTGAGGTGGCAGTTGCTTGGGTGTCTGCTTTGGAGGCCTCTGTAGTTTTGGTAGATTTTTGATCAGTGCCTCCGAGTATGTCTTTGTGTGTTTATGTGTTTGTTTTGCAGTTGTGATAGTTCTATGTGAAACTGGGTTTGTGGTGTGCGTGGTTTCCTACTCCTCCTGTCTGGTCTTGCCAGTCCTGAGTTGAGAGAGCTCAGCCTCCAGTTTGGCTATATAGTTGCATCTCTCACATGTATTTGTGTTTTGTGGGAGAAGGAGTGGGTTGTCTGTGTACATGAGGCAATTGTAACATTGCCTCAAGATGCCCAGATTCACCAGCTGAACAGGAGAGGACGCTAGCAACTGACCCTTCGACATGCTTGAAAAAGTGAAAAAGTTTGCTGTGTAACTGAGTCAGAAGGGACCTATAGGGAAATGGGTACTCAAGGGGATTCTAGGCTAATGTAGTACTTTGTTTAGTATACAAGTACTTTACCTATATAAAAATGCTTTAGGAGCAAGTGCTGAGTTATTGAGATAGAGAATAGACTGTTTAGATTGCAAGTAGAGAAGTTCTAAGGGAAAAATTGAAGAGCAGACTTTACGGAGCTAGAAATAGTTTAACCTTGTTTAACCGGTGCTGCCCGATGGTGCTCTATGGGCAACTCCGCGCTAAATCACGCCAAAGTGTGCTAAAGCGGGCTTTATATGGCCAATAATTGCACCAGATGCCACCTCTTGTAAGTACTACAACACATTACATGTCCCTCTACCACACATGGGGGGGGAGTCTTTACAGCTGCAGCCTACTCTGACTCCTCATCCAGCTGCTCCTCCATGGCTGGCAAAATATCATCTCCCATTACTGCATCTGTTTATGCCGCACCATGCTCCACAGCATGGAAGTGAACTACAATGCACTTACATTTGTGTCCAGGCAGTGGAAGTGAGACTTCAGCACTCTGAACATGTTCCAAGATGTTCAATGTCTGTGCCAGTAAAATCTTGTAATCCATATCTGCCTCTGTCTTGGAGCTTTGAAGGGGATTTTCAGTCATGGCTCCTTTAGTGGGATCCCATGACTACTTGTAAATGACAAGCATAGGCAATGTAGAGGACGGCTGCATCCTGCAGGTACACATAGCCAATCTGCATAAACTGGTGGCTGCACCACAAACTCCACTACTGGCTGTACCCACTCACATGGACATGGATGACATGTTTCTCAATCCACAATGGCCTCCATCTCAAACTTCAGATAGTCTTTTATACATGGATGACACTCATCTAGATTCACCCTGAAATCTACCCACGACTGTGCACCATTAAGTGGACATAGACAATGTTTGTCCAGCTGTACTGTGGACACACCCCACTACCATCCCTCTCAACTGTACAGGTTTTCGCAGAATGTCCAGATTTTTGCTTCATATTTTTCCAGTGTTCCTCCTAAAATCTGTTTCTTTTTGGCAAATAGCTGAGGATTGAAGTTATTACATAATGACAAACATTTGAGTTTAAGACTCCACATCCTTCAGAAAAGTCAGGCTAATGCAAAACCTATTATTCTATCAACTTTCTAAGTTTGTAAGGGTAATATTTAAAATCTGTCCCCCCATCATTTTAGGCTTTGTCCAGGTGTTTTGCCATAAGAGGTTGGAGAGATATGCCCACTACACATTTCACTTAGAGTCACAGATTTCCATCACAGCCCCCTCCTTGGTAGGCATCCTTCCAATGACATATACCCCTGTCTAGTCAGGGAACAGTGCTGACCACCCAAATGCCATGACCACAAAGCAGGGGCTGTGGTGACAGTCTCACATATGTAGCCAATATGCTAACACTTCCCCTGAATTACATGCTTCCAGGCCTGACTCTGCAAAGACAGATAGTACACCTAGCCAGCACTCTACCCCTAGAAACTTTATACCATCACCTGAAGACATGATCCCTAAAATACTACAACCACTGAGTCATATGCAGGCTTGCCACAAGCACCGCTCATGACCTTTGCACTTATGGCAACACTGTTGTTCCATTACACTAACTGTGCCCCCTACTGTTGGCTCAATAATAACAGCCAGTGCGACAGTCCACCACAGCATCAGAGACTATCCATGTGCAACTAACAGTGGGTAAAACTGCCTTCCAGTTTATAGCCTGCTACAGACCACCCTCCCAAACCCAGGAACCCCACTCGGCTTTCCTGAGAACACTGGAAAATATGAAGGTCTCTCCAAACACCATTATATTGGGCGACTTCAACTACCCAAACATAGACTGGGAGCATTACTCTAGCTCCAACACCCTAGCCCAAAGGTTCCTAGAATTTATAAACTGAAATGCTATGGAACAACTTGTTACCACTCCCACAAGAGGGAAAAACATACTGGACCCGATCATCACCAACATGGGGACTCTATGCTCCAGACCAGAAGTGTATCCCTCACTGGTAAGATCAGACCATAAACTAATCTCACTGGATATTCACATCACAACTCCACTCCCTGCCCTGAAAACCACAGTGAAAAACTTCTCTAAAGCAAATTTCACACTCCTCAAAACCGAGGTGGAATCTTTCAAAGCCCCCGGGCCTGTGGAAAATATGGCCCAGACCGCAGAATCCTTTATAAATGCATTCTATGAACACCTTCAGGAATGCATGGATCATGCAATTCCAAATAAAGCCAAGACCCAATCCTCCAAAGGCAGACGTCCTGTCTGGTGGACCCCAGCCATAAACAAACTATACAATAGAAGGAGGAAGCTACTACATGATAGAGCAAAATCCCAAAAAGGGAAGGCATCTCTGATCAGTATTAGCAAAAAACTACGGGCACTCATAAAATCGTCTAAGGCCAGCTTCGAGAGAAAAATTGCACAGGACACTAAGGATAATCACAAGGCTTTCTTTAGTTATGTTAGGAACCTGGGTGGGAATTCCCAGATATGCTCAGAATTAGTCCAAAATGACAAAAATACACCGAACCCACAGACATTGCCAACATCCTAGCTGACAGGTTCAGCGCAAACTTCTCCCCCCCTCCCCACCAAAAGAGCAAATATCTATCCCAGCAGAGTGCTGCCCCCCTGACATCTCAGATGCTCAGGTAAGAGCTGCCCTCTCCAAAGCAAAAAACACAGCATCAATGGGACCAGACGGTGTCCCGGGCTGCGTCCTACATGAACTCCAAGAAGAGCTAAACCCAAACATAAAATTACTGTCAATCTCAGCCTTACTACAGGATATGTACCCAAAGAGTGGCGTACAGCAACAGTGGTCCCTCTCCACAAAGGTGGCGCCTCAACGGATCCTGGAAACTATCGCCCCATAAGCCTGACTAGCTTGGTCTGCAAAGCTATGGAAAGGATCATCATGGACCTCATAAATAAAGATATTGGGGACCTACAGACACTGGATCCTACCCAGTTTGGCTTTGTTAAGGGCAGATCCTGCCTCTTAAACCTGGTTGATTTCTTTGAAACAGTCACTAAGGCCATTGACGAGGGGAAGGTGGTCCACACAGCCTACCTGGACCTCGCAAAAGCCTTCGATACAATACCCCACTCGGGCATTATAGATAAGCTCACCAGCTTAAATATAAACCCCTATGTCACTAGATGGGTTGCAAACTGGCTCAAGGACAGAACCCACATGGTTAGAATTGCTGGAGCCATGTCAGACTCCAAACCAGTTACAAGTGGCATCCCACAAGGCTCAGTCCTGGGACCTTTCTTGTTCGGTATATATTTCTCGGAGGTACAGGCCAACACGGAAGGACTGTGGCTGACCAAGTTTGCAGATGACTGCAAACTGGGCGCCATAATCAACACTCCAGCCGACACAAGCATACTCCAAAAGGGCCTCATAGAAACAGACAACTGGTGCCAGAGCCATGGCCTCAAGCTAAACGCCAAAAAGTGTATAGTCATCCACTTTGGCAAAAACAAAGTGCCACAAATTACCACATAGGTGGTAATCCATTAAGTACAGAAGAAGTAATTAGGGACCTGGGGACCCAAGTTGATAGCAATCTCTCATTTGACAACCACGTGGCCAAAGTGGTTAGAAAAACATTTTATATAGCCCACCTAATCATGAAGTGATTCACATCTAGATCAGGGGAGGTCATCGTGCCTCTTTACTCATCCCTCATCAGGCCCATAATTGAGTACAATGCCCCTTTGGGATGTACCTTACCAGACACCTGCAGCAACTGGAAAGACCCCAAAAGTACCTCACCAAGAGGATCAAAGGGCTCAAACAGATGCCATATGCTGCCCGGTTAAAGAAACTCCAGCTCTACTCAGTGGCATACCGCCTGCTCAGAGGCGATCTGTGCCTGACGATAAAGCCATGTCTAACCCAGAATTAATGGACATGCTGCACCTCAGAAAATCCAAATCCCATCGAGCCACGCTTGAGAGACTTGAACCTCAGCACTGAAATAAATAGGACATGCTGGAGGGACAGATTCATAACCCAGAGGCTCCCTTCACTCTGGAATAAAATCCCAGTCCAGGTTAGGCAGAGTCCCTCATTGACTCTCTTCAAGAGGAATCTTGATGAGTGGATGGGAGATCGTAGGTTTACCCCGGGTATCACTTCTGTGTCACTGTTAGACAGAGGCACAGTATACTAACCTCGAAAAAGGGCATAGCAAAATTATTTTAAAATGGGTGGCAAAAGCCAAACACACTCTGGCTAGGCTTATAAATGCCCTAGGGCAGATAGCCTAGTATGAACCTATGAACCTATGAACTATTCCACTTGCACGGCGTGTTATGCATTCAGTGTTAAAAATTTTTCTAATTAATGTCATGGGCAGACGATACATACTCTCATCAATAATGAAAAGCTTTTTACTTTTATCATATTTAGTGGCAGTAACAGTTTCAAGTCATAATGGAGAACACTGGACTTTGCGTAACCACATCACTCAGTATTCTGGATTTGTGGCACCATACCTCTCAATTGTACAGATGTTTGCAGAATGCCCAGATTTTTCGTCAGTTTCTCAAAAAATTGTGGTCTTCTGGCAAATCATTGTGGGTTGAAGTCAGAAAATAGACACTTGGGTTTCAGACTTCATACCCTTTTAGAAAATTAATGCTAATGCAATGCCTGTTATTCTATCAACTTTCTGTTTGTAAGAGCAATATTTAAAAAGTGTCACAATTTTGGGCCTTTGTTCCCATGATTTATGGGTTTATCCAGATTTCTTACTCTGAGAGGCTGAGAGGTATGATTTGTACTTATGGGCAGTCCAGTGTTCTCACCCTTAATTCCTCCAAAACTGGTGACTTTTGGAGACATTGTGGTGAGTTACACATAATAAATAATGACAGTAATTAGAGTTTAAGCCTTCTTTTACTTCACAAAATGTATATCAATTCACATTAACTTTTCTGTTAACATCTTACTTATATTTTAAAAAGTGTCCCTGATTCTGTTGAGATTTGTCCCTCTTTAGCTGAGAGCTATGTTTGTACTGGTGTTTTATTTGATGTTGTTTAACTCTCTGGAGCCCACCCCCACCCCCCACCCCCCCCGGTTCTCAGCTGAAAATGGATAGCTATTACCCAGTCAGACTTTCCCAGTAAACAAATGTTAATAAATTAATAATAAGTATGTTTAGCAGTGGCTGTCCCTGGGGTCAGTGTAGGAGTTGGCTGTGATTGGTAAGACTAAGATGCACAAAATATGGAATTTCTTGCCTAATGTAGGTAAACGATTTACCTACACATATTCTGTGCAAAGCAGCAATCCATGAAAACCTTTTACCTTCACAGAATCCTTACACTTTCAGCCTGTAGGTTATTGGGGTCTGAATGCAGAGATGATTGGGGTCTGAATGGAAAGATGCTAAGTCAGCAAGTAAAGGGGAGTAGTATTGCTTAAACTGAATTCATACTCAAGTGTTGGTGAGTACCTTCGCAAGGTGGACCTTGTTTTTCACAAAATCTCACCAAGACGACACTGATATAGAAACTGTATTTATATAGCATATATTATGGACAGACGTAGGTTAAAAATTGAGTGCACAAGACCCAGGATAAAAAAGTGCCCAATCCTGGTAGGCACACTGGTACCAGGACTGGAAAAGATGACAGTGTAGAGTCCTCAAAATACAGAAGCATTCCTACAATGGGGCTAGGCCATGCCCTGGGGGAGGATGCCTCCCCCTTGTAGAAGGAATTAGTAGTCCATAGGTTCATAGGTAGGTACTAGGCTATTGGCCCTAGGGCCTATATAAGCCTAGCCAAAAAGGTACCCAGGCTTACGCCACCCAAAAAAAATATTTACCTGTGCCCCTGTCGAGCAGACAGGGGCACAGGTAATCCAATCATCAGGATTTTTCTTGAAGAGTGCGAATGTGGAGCTTTGTTTGATATAGATAGGTAGTTTGTTCCAGAGTATGGGAAGTCTCTGGGACTGGAATCTATCCCCCCAGCATGTTCTGTTTATTGTGGTGACAAGGTTTAGGTCCCTAGAGCATGTAGCTCGGAGGGATTGGGATTTCTTTAAGTGCAGCATGTTCAACAGCTCTGGGTTTGACATAGCTTTGTATGTTAGGCAGAGATCGCCTCTGAGTAGGCGATATGCGACAGAGGAAAGCTGGAGTTTTTTGAGAAGGTCTGCGTAGGGCATCTGTTTGAGGCCGGTAATCCTCTCTGTGAGGTATTTCTGCAGCCTTTCCAGTTGTTGTAGATGTCTTGTGAGGTACATACCAAAAGGGGCATTCATAGGTTCATAGGTAGATACTAGGCTACCTGCCCTAGGGCATTTATAAACCTAGCCAGAGTGTATTTGGCTTCCTCCTCCCTATTAGATTAGCCTACTCTGCCTCTGTAAAGTAGGTCACAGAAGGTACCCTTTTAAGATTAGTTTACTGTGCCTCTGTCTAGCAGGGACACAGGAGAGATTCCAGGGGTGAATTTGTGATTTCCCATCCACGCGTCCAAATTTCGCTTGAAGAGGGTCAGCGAGGGGCTATGTCTAACATGAATTGGGATTCTATTCCAGAGTGAGGGGAGCCTCTGGGAAATGAATCTGTCCCTCCAGCATGTCCTATTTATTTTTGTGCTGAGGTTTAGGTCCCTGGAGCGTGTAGCTCTAAGGGACATGGATTTTTTGAGGTGGAGCATGTCCATTAATTCTGGGTTTGACATGGCTTTGTACGTCAGGCATAGATCGCCTCTGAGTAGGCGGTAAGCAACTGAGTAGATCTGGAGTTTCTTTAGTCGAGCTGCATAGGACATCTGTTTGTAGCCCATGATCCTCTTGTATTCAATTATGGGCCTGATGAGTGACGAGTAGAGGGGCACAATGACCTCTCTTGATCTAGATGCAAACCCTTTCATGATAAGGTGGGCTATATAAAAGGTCTTTCTAACCACTTTGGCAACATGATTATCAAAGGAGAGATTGCTATCTACGTTGGTCCCCAAATCTCTAATTACTTCTTCCGTACTTAATGGATTACCACCTATATGGTAATTTGTGGGCACCTTGTTTTTCCCAAAGGGGATGACTATGCACTTTTTAGCATTTAGCTTGAGGCCGTGGTTCTGACACCAAGCATCCGTCTCTGTGAGACCCTTTTGGAGGATGCTTGTATCAGCTGGAGATTCGATTATGGCCCCCAGTTTGCAGTCATCTGCGAACTTTGTCAGCCATAATCCAATCCCCCCGTGTTAGCCTGAACCTCAGAGAAGTATATACCGAACAAGAGAGGTCCCAGAACTGAGCCCTGTGGGACGCCACTTGTAACTGGTTTGGATTCGGACATGGCACCTGTGATTCTGACCATGTGGGTTCTATCTCTGAGCAAGTTTGCAACCCATCTTGTGATATAGGGGTTGATATTTAAGCTGGTAAGCTTATTTATGATGCCCGAGTGGGGTATTGTGTCGAAGGCTTTTGCGAGGTCCAGGTAGGCTGTGTGGACTACCTTGCCCTCATCTATGGCTTTGGTAACTGTTTCAAAGAAATCAACTAGGTTTAAGAGGCAAGATCTGCCCTTAACAAAGCCAAATTGGGTAGGGTCCAGTGTCTGGAGGCTCCCAATGTCTTTGTTTATGAGTTCCATGATAATACGCTCCATAGCTTTACAGACCAGACTAGTCAGGCTTATGGGGCGATAGTTTCCGGGGTCCGTTGTGGCACCACCTTTGTGGAGTGGGACCACTGTAGCTGTACACCATTCTTTGGGTACATATCCTGTAGTAAGGCTAAGTTTGAACAGTGACTTAATGTGAGGATTCAGTTCTTCTTGGAGCTTATGTAAGACACAGCCTGGGACACCGTCCGGTCCCATAGATGCTGTGTTTTTTGCTTTGGAGAGGGCAGCTTTCACCTGTGCATCTGTGATGTCAGGGAGGTTACATTCAGTTGGGATAGGCGTTTGCTCTTTTGGGGGGGAAGGGGGGGAGAGGTTTGCTCTGAATCTGCCTGCCAGAATGTTGGCTATGTCTGTAGGTTTGGTATATTTTGTACCATTATGCAACAATTCAGAGCATATCTGGGAGTTTCCGTCCATGTTTCTGACATAACTAAAGAAGGCCTTGTGATTATCTTTAATGTCTAGGGCAATTTTTCTTTCGAAACTGGCCTTTGATGATTTTATGAGGGATCGAAGTTTCTTGCTAATACTGATCAGAGATGCCCTCCCTTTTTGGGATTTTGCTCTGTCATGTAGTAGCTTCCTACTTCTGTTGTATAGCTTATTTATATCCGGGGTCCACCAGACCGGTCTCCTGTTTTTGGAGGAGTGAGTCTTGGTTTTATTTGGGATAGCACAATCCATGCATTCCTGCAGGTGCTCATAGAATGCATTTGTAAAGGATTCTGCGGATTGGGCTGTATTATCCTCTGGCCCAGGGGCTTTGAAGGATTCCACCTCAGTCTTGAGAAGTGCAAAGCTGGCTTTGGAGAAATTCTTTACAGTGATTTCCTTGGCTGGGGGTGGGGACGGGATATGGATGACCAGGGAAATTTGTTTATGTTCTGATCTTACCAAGGAGGGGTTTACCTCTGGTGTGGAACATAGAGTCCCTATGTTGGTGATGACCAGGTCCAATATGTTGTTCCCTCTTGTGGGAGTGGTGACCAGTTGTTCCATTGCGTTAGAGTTTATAAATTCAAGGAACCGTTGGGCGAGGGTGTTGGGGCTTGAGTAGTTTTCCCAGTCAATGTTTGGGTAGTTGAGGTCACCCAATAACATAGTGTTTGGAGAGACCTTCATATTCTCCAGTGTTCTCAGGAATGCCAAGTGGGGTTCCTGTAATAGGGAGGGTGTTCTGTAGTAGGCTACAAACTGAAAGGCAGTTTTGCCCGCTGTTAGTTGCACATGGATGGTTTCTGATGCTTCGTGCAGTGCCACTAACCTGGAGGTGTAGGTATCGTTGATGAATATAGATACTCCCCCTCCTTTTGTGCTTCGGTCCGAGTTTTGGGGCTGAAACGCATGGTATGAGTTATAACCTGGTAGTGCTGGGGTGCTCTCAGGAGCCTTGAACCAGGTTTCTGTTATTGCACAGACATCGATTTTCTCCATACTGAGGAGAGTCTCGAGTGCGTGCATCTTGAGGTTTAGACTTCTGGCATTGAGTAGCATTACCTTTAGTTTTTTTATCTTTGGGTTGTCTATGGAGGTGGGTTTGTCCTTTGAGCCTTGCCTAAAAAAGGCACTATGGGGGTGGCAAGAGCCTTGACCAGTATACGAAAGCCTAAGGGTGACAGGTGCAAGCCATTCCTAGCGAAGCAATGTGGCTTGTCGAGCATGTCATCCCAGGCTGACAGACCCTGGATCCCCTTTGAATGACACCAATACTTTAGCCAATTGTTGAAACTGATCATTTTTGTCTTTATACTGTGGCATCATTCTTGGTGAGGGCAAGATGCTACTTAAGGTCAGGGACATACCAGCCTGGGCTACATGGTCAGAGAGCTCCTCTATGTCTCTTTTCATGTAGTCCAGGGAGGTACGTCTCAGGTCATTCACACCAGCATGGACAATGACGGAGTCATACTTGTACTTGCTTTGGAGTGACCTGAGTGCTTGCGTTATGTGGCGGATCCTGGCACCTGACAGGCAGCTTACAGTGACCTTCTCCTTGTTCAGTCTGGTTAGTGGGACGTCAGTGTGCCGGACAATAGAGTCCCCTATAACAAGTGTATTTGGTGTGTTGTTTGGCCTTATGGGCTGTGACTGTGAGGCACACTGATTTTGTGAGATATGTGATCTGTGGGTATTGTTGAGGGGTGGCTGTTGCTTGGATATCTGCTTAGGAGGTCTTTGCTGTTTAGGCAGATTTTTATTTAGAGCCTCCGAGTATGTTTTTGTGTGTTTATGTGTTGGGTATGCAGATGCAATAGGTCTGTGTGAGACTGGATTTGTGGTGTGGGTGGTTACCTTTTCCTCTTGACTGACTGTGCCAGTCTTGGGTTGAGAGAGCTCTGCCTCCAGTTTGGCTATGTAACTGCATCTCTCACATGTATTAGAGTTTGTTGGAAGGAGGAGAGGGTTGTCTGTGTACATAAGGCAATTGTAACATTGCCTCAAAATTCCCAGATTCACCAGCTGGACTGGAGAGTAACCTTGAAACTGACCCTTGAACATACCAGATTAGTACAGGGAACTGTTTTTTTTACTGATCAGATTAGGGAAGGGAACTGATTTTTCACTTGATCAGGAAGGACCAATCTGGAGTCTAATACTTATGAGAAGTCAAGGAGGGTGTAGTGCTTTAGTTAGTTAGTGTCTCTAGTTGTACTCTATAATGGGTCTAATGAGTGACGAGTAGGGGGGAACAATGACCTCTTTTTTCCTGGATGAGAAACCTTTTGTGATGAGGTGTGCCACATAGAAGGATTTCCTTACTACTGTGGCGATGTGATTATCAAAGGAGAGACTAATGTCCACCTGTGTCCCAAGGTCTCATCACACTTTCGGTGTTAAGCAGACTACCGCCTATGTGGTAGCTCATGGGTACAGAGTTTTTACCAAAGGGGATGACAATGCATTTTTTGGCATTGAGCTTGAAGCCATGGCTTTGACATCAGGCATCTGTCTCAGTGAGGCCCTTTTGTAGGATGTCCACATTGTTAGGAGTTTCGATTATGACACCTAGTTTGCAGTCATCTGCGAACTTCATTAGCCAAAGACCTTCTGTGTTAGCCTGTACTTCAGAGAAGTAGATACCAAACAGGAGAGGAACCAGGACTGAACCCTGTGGTACTCAACTTGTCACTGGTCTGAAGTCGGATTTGGAGTCTGCTACTTTCACAGTGTGTTTTCTGTCAGTGAGCCAGTTGGCAACCCATCTTGTGACATAGGGATTTCTACCTAATTTAGTGAGTTTATCCATAATTCCAGAGTGGGGGATGGTGTTGAAAGCCTTGGCAAGATCTAGATAGGCTGTGTGAACCACCTTACCCTCATCTACAGCTTTGGTGACTGCTTCAAAGAAGTCTATCAGGTTTAGGAGACATGGTCTTCCTTTTACAAACCCAAACTGGGTGGGGTCCAGAGTTTGGAGATTACCAATGTCTTTGTTTATAAGTTCCATGATGATACGTTCCATGACCTTGCAGACCAGGCTCGTCAGGCTAATGGGGTGGTAGTTCCCGGGGTCAGTGGTGGTGGATCCCCTTTGTGGAGTGGGATAACCGTCGCTGTGTGACATTCAGTGAGCACAAAGCCTGAGGTGAGGCTATGATTGAACATGGTACTTAGGTGGGGTGCCAGTTCATTCTGTAGTTGGTGCAGAATGCAGCCTGGGATGTTGTCAGGTCCCATGGATGCTATGTTCTTGGCTTTGGAGAGAGTGTTTTTTGCCTGTGCAGCCGTGATTACAGGAACTTTGCATTCTTCCGGTATAGAGATGGGCCCTTTAGGGGGTGAGACGAGGGGTAAAGTTAGCATCTGCCAAGATGTTGGCAATATCAGTTGGTTCTGTATATTTAGTGCCATTGTGCTGTAACTCAGGGCAGATCTGAGTGTTGCCATTGAGATTCTTAACATAGCTATAGAATGCTTTGTGGTTAACTTTAGAAACAGTGGCGATTTTGTTTTCGTGGAGGATTTTATGAACTATCTCAGCTTCTTACTCAGGCCGACCAGGGAGTTCCTCCAGTCATGGGATTTTACTCTTTTTTTGTAGCAGTTTGTTTCTTCTGTTGTAGAGTTTGTTTATGGCAGCGGACCAACAGATTGGCTTCCGTTTTTTTGGAGGATAGCACGATACATGCACTCATGCAAGTGCCTATAAAGAGCATTTGTGTAAGATTCAGCAGTCATACCTCTATTGTCCGTCTGCATGGGTGTTGTGAAGTTTGCCACTTCTGTCTTAAGAAGCGTGAAGTTGGCTTTGGAGAAATTTTTTACGGTGGTTTCCCTAATGGCGGGTAGGGGTGGGATGTAGATGTCTAGGGTGATTAGCTTGTAGTTGGAGCTGACTAACGAGAAACTGACCTCTGGTGTGGAACACCAGTCGCCCATGTTGGTAATGATCAGGTCTAAGATATTGCCCCTGGTGGGGGTGTGGATAAGTTGATCCAAGGGATTGGAATTTATGAATTCCAGAAAACATTGAGCAAAAGAGTTGGTACATGAGTAGTTTTCCCAGTTAATGGTGGGGTAGTTGAAATCACCCATTATTAGGGTGTTAGGTTGTACCCTAATATTTTCCAGTTTATGAAGAAATGAGGAGTGGGAATCCTGGGGCATGGTGGGGGATCTGTAGCAAGCTACAATTTGGATTGCGGTCTTGTCCAGAGTTAGTTGCACTTGAATAATCTCGGATGCATTATGCTGAGCAACTAGCCTAGAGGTGTGGATATCCTTAATGAATATGGACATGCCTCCTCCTTTAGTGTTTCGGTCCAGGTTAGGTAGCTGAAAGGTGTGGTATGAATTATAGCCTGGTAATGCAGGGGTGCTCTCTGGAACCTTGAACCAGGTCTCTGTCACTGCACAGATGTCAATGTTCTCCAATTTTAGGGGTGCCTCAAGTGAGTGCATTTTGAGGTTTAGACTTCTAGCATTGAGTAGCATTACCCTCAGATTTTGCTTGCTTGTACCTGTTAAGGTGGAGAATTTGTCATTTGAGCCTTGCCTAAAAAAGGCACTATAGGGGTGGCAAGAGCCTTAGCCAGTATCTGGAATCCCAAGGGCGACAGGTGCAGGCCATCTGTGACAAAGCATCATGGTCTGATGATCATGTCATCTCAGGCAGACAGATACTGGATCCCTTTAGAATGACACCAGAAGCTTAGCCAATTGTTGAAGTCAGTCATTTTGTCCTTGTACTGTGGTATCATTCTGGGTGATGGCAAGATGCTACTCAGGGCTAGGGTCATACCTGCCTGGGCTACAAGATCAGAGAGCTCCTCCATGTCTCTTTTCATGTAGTCCAGGGAGGTACATCTCAGGTCATTCACACCAACATGGACAATGACAGAGTCATATTTGTACTTGTTGTGGAGTGACCTGAGTATGTGTGTTATGTGGCGGATCCTGGCACCCGACAGGCAGCTGACAGTAATTTTCTCCTTGTTTAGTCTGGTGAGTGGAACATCAGTGTGCCTGACTATAGAGTCACCTATGACTAGAGTGTTGGGTACGTTGTTATGCCTTATGGGCTGTGGTTGAGTGGCACACTGAGTTTGTGGGCTATGTGTCATTTGGGTTGTGTTGTGGAGGTGGAGGTTGCTTGTGTTTCTGCTTTGGAGGTCTCTGTTGCTTGGGCAGATTTTTATTGAGAGCCTCCGTGAATGTAAGTGTGTGTTTTGTGTTTCTATGTGTGTGTTTTGGTGGTGTAGGTTTTGAGGGACTATGTGATGAGTGTGGTGTGGTGCAAGTGTTTACCCTCTTCTCTTGACTGTCTAGACCAGTCTTGGGTGAAGAGAGCTTTGTTTCCAGTTTGTCAATATAAGTGCATCTCTCACAAGTTGTAGTGTTGGGTGGTAGGAAGAGAGGGTTGTCTCTGTACATGAAGGAATTGCTGCATTGCCCCAAGATGCCCAGATTCATCAGGTAGACAGGAGAAAACACTGGGAACTGACCCATAGACATGGCTGGATAGGTTTGTATTTATTAAGTACTAAAAACTGTTTTCCTCTAGACAAGTGAGGAAAGTTGAGTGCTGTAGTAATTTGTAGCTTATTTAGTGCTTACGAGTTCTGAACAAGTGCTGAGCTCAAAGAAACAGATTTATTTTATTTATTTATTTTATTTTACATTTGTTGACCGGGCTAGTCTAACTGGATATATGTCCATTTTCAGTAGAGGCCTGGGGAGATAAGCTCCAAAACAGACATGAACAGACAAGATCCATAATGTTACAAAGACAACAGACACAGAAGAAGTATTTCTACACATTTCATAGAGACTAATTACAATATTTAGAGCTAATTTTTAAACATTTACTAGTAGCTAATACAGCTGCAAATTTTTTGCATATGTACTTTCAAGTTGCACTAAAGCACAGTAATTAGAAGAGTGAGTGGAGTTAGTAAAAATACTAGAAACAGTAATGATTGTTTAGCCAGGGTTACTACAAGGACAAAGCCAGTGAGTTTTCAGGAAGATTTTAATTTTTTGTTTGAAGAGTGATAAGGAAGGAAGGGAAGTAAGTTCTCTAGGTAGAAGGTTCCACTTTTTCCCAACTGTATTTGAGAACAGAGAGTCTCCTGCTATGTTGTTTGCCTTATTGATGTTAATTAGTAGTTTATTCAATGAACGCAAGGTGTTAAGATTTCTATAAGGGGTAATGAGGTCTCGGAGTATTGGAGTGTTATTAGTAAAGGATTTTATATAGTTAGTTGGTTGATTTGAATCTGATTTTGTAGTTCAAGTCAACCTAGTTGTTTGAGATTATGACAGTGATGGGTTCTGAAAGGTTTACCAGTGGCAAATCTGGCTGTGCTGTTATAGGAGGTAGCTAGTTTGAGAAGATTATTTTTAGAAAGGTTGGTATATATTGGTGAGGCATAGAGAAGAGTAGAGTTTAGATGGGAGTGGGCAATGGTAGTTCTTGCTGTTGGTGTTAAGAAGGGTTTAATTTTATACAGGGAGCTCATTTTTCTGTTAACTGATTTTATAGTGTTGTTAATATGGGTATCAAAGTTAAGGTTGTTGTCTATTGTAATCCCTAGTAGTTTGGTAGTAGAGTCTGGTGATATGAGGGTGCCATGTTTAGAGATTACTGAGAAATCTATTGGTATTGACCTGCGAGCAGGAGTTTTGTTTTTTTGGGGTTCAAAAGGAGGCACCGCTTTGAAAACCATGTCTCAACTATGTTAAATGCCTTTTGTGTTTGGAATTGCAATTCAGGTGCAGATTTGGCCATACAGATTATTGTTGAATCATCTGCATATTGTATACAAGTAGCATTGGGAATAGCTAGGTAGTGATCATTAATGAACATTGAAAATAAGAGAGGACCTAGAATGGAGCCCTGGGCTACACCCAGTGTTACTGGCAGGTGAGATGATAGGTTATTTTCTAAGAGCACTGCCTGTTGCCTATTGCTCATGTAGAAAGTAAACCATTTTACAGATAGAGAATCTAGGGAAAGTGATTTGAGAAGATAAATAAGCAAGGAGTGGTTTACCATATTGAAAGCCTTAAAAAGATCAATGACTAAAGCTGAAGAGAGTTTGTTGTTATTGCGGAATCTATTAATGGTGTCAGTAAAGGATAAGACAGCAGTAGTATGATACGGCCTAAAGCCATGTTGGCATTCGGCTAGTATGTCGTGTTGAGTGAGATAGCCTATGAGTTGATGATGAATACATTTGTCCATTATTTTTGCTAGGGGGGATAGTAGGGCTATGGGCCGATAGTTTGAATAGAATAGATTTGAGTGCTAAAACTAAAAAACTGGCTAGTTCTAAGAGAAAATTTAAAGAGCAGACTTTATGGTGCTGGAATAGTTTAACCCTAGCTAAGCGGCGATGCATAAAGCGCATTTTTTTTTTAAATGATAGGCCAAAGAAGAGCCATAAAGACGATAAAGTGGACTATTGAGGCTAAGAAAGAAATTACATATTTTTACTATTTTGCAAAAAGCCCATAATTTCCAGACAAAATGCCCCATTTGGCAATAGAATACAATGCTCCATTTGGCATGTACCTCACTAGACAGCTGCAACAGCTGGAAAGCCACAAAAATACATCACTAAGAGGATTCTAGGCCTTAAAAACATGCCCTATACAGACAGACTCAAAAAATTCCAGCTATACTCCGTCACATATCACCTCTTTAGACGCGAATTTTGCTTGACCTACAAAGTCATGTCTGACCCAGACCTGTAGCTGGCCTTAGGCATAAGCCAACTAGGCAGTTGCCTAGGGCGGCCGCGCTGCTCTTTATTTGATGTAGGTAGACCAGGATGGGGTCACTGGAGGGAGTGGTGGGGGTGCCGTGGAGCCCTTTTGCCTAGGCCACCAGTTGCCCTAAGGCCGCTGTTAGATATGCTACATCTAAAGAAATCCCAATCCCTCCGTGCCACACGCTCCAGGGACCTAAACGTCGTTACCACAATGAACAGAATATGCTGGAAGGTTACCCGTGCTCTGAAACAGACTTCTCAGCCACTCAAACAGAGCATCTCATTGACCCTCTTCCAAGAGAAATCTTTTTTTTTTTTAAATTCCAAGAGAAATCTTGACGAGTGGTTATCACCTCAGTTGCAATGGGAACTAACGTCGGGCGACACGATGCCAGGGAATCTTATTGGACTAGGCTTACTTAGACTGCATTATAGACCTATGAACAAGATATATACTAAACTATTACAAACTGCAGAAGGAGTCATTACTGGGCACATTGGCGGGTGCAATATTACTAACTTCATGAACTTTAATCGTACTTTGACTAAGAAATGGGATCTATTACCATCATGGAACTAGAAACCCAAAAGACTTGGAGAAATAAATTAAATAGTTAAAACATATCGAGCACTTAACCCAAACGTATACAATGCAGCAGTAGGTGGCGCTACTGCGAGCGCTGTTCCCAACGTCTTTACGTAGAGGTTGCGGCGGTTAGAATGAAGGAAAGCTACTGGTTAGGCCGTTGGTAGGGATTCCGCCATGTTTAGTTTATTCTGTACAGGCTCATGGGTAATGGACTAATTTGAGCTAGAAGGCAGTTTTTCGGTATTTTTGTTGTGGGGGTCTGTAGTCTCGGTAGCCAATTAAAATGTCTGGAGATGCTGCTCTGGATCAGGTAATTCATTGTTGTATTAGTGTGGCTTATTGCTTTGGCCTGTTTATTGTGTTGTGTTATGCAGAGAAAGAGATTGTGAAACTGGGGTGAATGTCGTTCCTGTAATGACAAAATAACGTTTGCTTTTTTTATTTTATAAAGTGTTTCTGAATAGTAGGATTGAGCAAGTTCTTTCATTGTTCCCTTTCTTGACAATGGCTGAATTCTCTGTATCTGTTTGCCGTTTTTACGTTGTCCATATCGGATTTTTTTTGTTGTGATATAGAGGTTTATTTTTTGGAGTCCCATCGTTTTGAGCTTTTGGAGTACACGTGCTTTGAAATACGTTGTGAGGATCATTCCCCTGCAACCAACTGCAGATTTAACCCTTGCTTTGAGAAGCACGTTTCCCTTTTAAAAGTGGTGACGGAAGTCAGGAGCTGCGAGATGTGACCTATCAGCTTAACTGCACGTTTGGTCAACTCTATGCTGCTCTGCAGTAAAGAGAAATGAATCATGAAATTCAAGAGACGTAGTTAAAAATAGTATGTTGGTTAAGTCCATGTGTACTGTAGCGATGTTACACGTGGGTTAAATAGTGTGCCAGAGTCGAGCTTGCTGGATGTGCAAAGGTTGGGAGCTAGTCTGTTTTGCTTCCTGGGTGCCTTGCCTGGCTCCGCTTTTGAGGTTAACCAACAACAGAAGGCCAGATAGATGAATGGTTGTGGGAGTTGTCCTTGTAGGCTAAGCCAGTGATAATTTCAGTGTTATAGTTTGTGTTATAAAGCGTTTGCTTGTTGTCTGAAGTGTTGGTGGGAGAAGTTATCAGGAGGTGTGTGAATGTAGGGATTTATAGTAGGCTGTTGTGATAACTTTTTATCTTTTCTGCTTTTTTGAAGCTAATATGCAGGTTAAGCTAATCCAGAAGGAGGCTGCACCCCCCCAAGAGCTCTATATCTGTGTTTGAATCTCTATAGCACGTACGTGTGTGTATATAATATATATAAAAACACTTGTATACACACGTGTGTATGTATTATGCATAGGTGTGTGTATGTATGCATAGATGTAATGTTTTTTTTTTTGTTCCCCTCATCCCATGCTACTTAATATTAGAACTCTACCCCACCGGATGCCCAGTAGCAAGGGCCGCCTAAGACCCAGTACCATTTTTTTTCTCCTATATCGTTGAATAAACATGATTATGCTTTGTTCGTCCACGTGAATAGTCATACAGACTTTCTGCAAGAAAACACAGGATTGGATACATCTGCAGACTTCGTTTTACAGCAGCATTTCTTAATACACAATCTGAGTAATGTGAATGCTTGCAGTATGTGCAGACAGAAAGCATCCCAGCCAAGAACCAAGTAATGTGAAACGGGGACCTGGAAAAATGCAGGAAGACTTTGGGAAAGAAAAGCTGGCAAAAAAAAATCTAAAGTACCCCACCACACCCCACTACTTAAATATACCGACTTAGAGATTGCACTATATTGATGAAAGTGGTAAACTACAATTAGACAATGAATATTCACGAAGTCACAGGCAAAGCTGTACAGCATGTCAGTCATTCATTATTTGCACACTACAATCATAGCATGTCAGTCACTGGCCACACCCATTTTTGCACGAACCGACTTGCGGGGTGGTGTTCTAATACAAAGTCTTAAATGTACCAACTCCAAGATCGCATTTATGTTGCAGTTAATGCGGGTTTTCCCTATTGCGATCTCCATGCAAACTGATGTTTTGCAGATATGTTGTTTTGGCCATATGTGTGTCGACGTTGTGGCTGTTTAATCTCAAGGGGACCCATATATTTTTTTATTTTATTTCATTTTGATAACTGGGGCATAGTTCTCAACCTCTTAAGAGGCCAATGTGGAACACAGACCTTAACAATGTGTGACAAATGGTAAAAATGTGGAACACCCTATTTTCACACAGTGTGAAACGTGCCACTGCCGTGGTTCATGGTAGATACTTGCATTTCACATTCACCACTTTAGATGTGTTTTACCCCTATCCTACTGCCAGGTCTGGGCCTGGCAAAGATGCCTAAAAAGGTACTTAAAACCAGGGCCTTCTAGTTTGATAAGAATGTGCCGTTTAAGACATGTCTTGGAACGGTTAAGACCAAAAGAGTCCCAAGATCTCACATCTTTAACCATGAAAAATAAAAACACACTAAGCAGAAGCACACATACATATCCCAGCATTTGTAAACCCTCACATTCATGCCAGTATCACTACAGCGTTGTGTACTTAACAGATTTTTTGCCATTAGTGTGCTATTTGGATTTTAAGGTAGGGCCCCCACCTTAAAATTCAAATGGCACACTAATGGCAAAAAATCTGATCCAAAGTACATAAAGGCTGTAGTGATACTGGCATGAATGTGCTTCGTTTCCATTTGTGGAAACACTACTGGAAAAATGCCACTGAGTAAAGAAAGCAGAGTAGAGTGAAGGACAAAGCCAGACTTAACAGTACTGCTATAAACCTGAGGCATTGACAAGAGAATTCAAAATAAAAAGTTTTCTGAATTGGAAATTAGAATTAAATAATTAGAACTTAATTAGAAAAATTCCTCTCTTCTTCTAACATGTCAACCAGCAGCGCAATACAGTCACTTCAGTATTTTCCTTGAGCAGTTCAGCATCTTGCCATTATGAAAAGACACTAAAGTTCAACTAGAAAACAAAACTGGATACTTTAAAGCATCCCATTACTATAAAGATGCTCACTTGTGACATCCATCCACATACCTCTCAAGCTTTTAGTGCAAGAAATCTGGACAAAGCACAACAAAGACACTAAATTATTGCTCTTAGAAAGTTGCTAGAACATGCTCTGTGTTGGCAATTGCTGTCAAGAGACCAACACAGCTTTTGATCTCAGTAACCATTCAAGCAACACGTACTGCCAGCAGCATTTTCTTCATACACTTGTGAGCTTTCATACGAGGTTAGTAGTTATATCAGTCACTTGATTTTAGAGATATTTACAGAAATATGACCAGTATTAGAATACATATAAATAGTACACAAATAATAATTTGCGCAGCACTAAAGAGAGGCCAAATATCACATCAGCTTTAAAACAAAATCTCTGCATACCCTGTATTCAGCATGGTTTTTAATGTACAGTGGCATCAGTAAGCTTTAACTACAGAGATACCTAGGCTGTAATGATTATATACATAATACTGTTAATATTTCAGTGTATTCACTTTTCTTTTTGCTCACTCTTGCTCTGGACCGCTAATGGAAATGGTTCCACTTTTTTTTTAGTGGAAACAGTGACCAAAGAACTTTGTTTAACCCCTCAAAATTATGTAATGCATGTTGCATGCAGGCAGTCTCACTTAAACATTTCATTTAAATATCTGCAAAACAGTACAGCTCAAATGAAAGAGCTGTGATTGAATCCTTTCTGAATGCTCTGGCTGCAGCTACATTTTATAAAAAAATACTTCTACCAACTTGTCCCCAGCAGCTCAATACAATCCACAAACTCCACATGGTACAAGAAAATCAGCCCCTGTTGTTCAGCAGGCAGCAGAACAAAACCTCAGCCTTCTACTGATTATCTTGATCCTCCTGGAACCACCAAAGCAATGGTCATGCCCCTGAAGTCCCTTCAGCTGCTGATTCCTTTTCTGGGGCTAGACTCCTGACATCTTCAATCCCCAGCCGCGTTTCTTCCTTATTCCTGGTCTTCTGCTGTTGTTGGGAGATCACTGCTTCCTGGAAGCCTTTTTCAAGCCATTTATTTTGGTGTAAAAAGGCTTCCTGGAACGTGATTGTCCTACATTGTGGAGCTCTCATTGGCTCCTGTCGTCCCGTAAAGCGTTACCTGATTGGCTCGTATACCGCATTCACAATTGGCTGTAAATGCGTTTTATGAGCCAGTCAAAAACTGTGAAGCAATGTGGAAGGGCAGCAGAGCTATGCATTGGTTTGTGCCGTGATGCAGATTGGCAGGAATTGCGGTACACAAACCAATCGGAATGCGTGTAGCGGAGCCACTGCTGTTCAGTGCAGAGCAGTGGCTTCGCTAGTTATTAAATGCGTAGCGTTGCGCATAATCCAGAGCACTTGGATGCTCAGAACTGGGCCAAGAACAACCCGTTTTCAGTGGAGGCCCGGGGCGAAAAGCTCCAATAATAAGACCTAAAGCTATACACTGTGCAAAGAATATTTGCTTCTAGTGTGTGTGTGTTTGTATGTATGATGTGTGTGATATATATATATATATTATATATATATATCACACACATCATACGTGTATATATATATATATATATATATATATATATAATATATATATTATATATATAATATATATAATATATATAATATAATATATATATTATATATATTATATATATTATATATATTATATATATTATATATAATGTATATATGTATATATGTATATATATATATATATATATATATATCTCTATATATATATATATATATATATATATATATATATATATATTATATATATATATTATATATATATATTATATATATATATTATATATATATATATATATATATATATATATATCTATACATACATACATATATATAATATATTCAAAACTTGACGTTTTTGATCTTTAAACCTATTGTGTACTGTATGATCACCCTTATGAGGCACATCTAATGTGTCTGTGTATGTATAATGTTTGTATATGTTCAAATAACACACACTTCATTATGTAAGATGAGCGGTGCTTAGAATTTCGGTCGAGTCTGTGAAGTGCTGGGCAAGTCACTTAACCAATCTCTGCTCATGTGCTGCCCTTGAAAAAAGGCACTTGTGCCAAGTATGAATCATTGCATTTAGCTTCATAGGTAAGTACCAGGATAACTGCTATTGCTGTCCATTTTAAGCTTACCCAGTTTCTCTTTTTGTGCTTAAAATAACCTATCCCATTTGGTTATGTATTGGCTCTTGATCATCCCATGGTCAAAAGTAATGTATTACAGGTAGCAAGAATAAGTGGGATCATACCATAGGCATGGGTCCCCTCAAATTTAGGTGCTGCCTTTGTCCATTAGTAGTACAGGGGGGGTGTCCTGGGGTAATTTGTTTTTATTTCCATCCATAGATCTGATTTCAGAGCTTGAAAGTGGACCGAGATGAACTTTGTTTTATGTTGATGGGATATCTTCTGTTCCACAGCAGTGGTATCCTCTACGAAATATACTTGATCCACACTGTTTTGTTGATGTTGCACAGTCTAGGGCTCTAAACCTCTTCTGTAGTTGTTTGACTTGCTGCTGTTGTGTCTTTCGGTTTTTCCCAGTTAGGGGTCGCCACAGCGGAACTCCGGTCCGCTAATGATTGGCAGTAGATTTTTACATGCCAGGTTGCCAGCCATGACGCACAACCTTCAACGAAGGTACGCCCGTTCACGCATGTCTCCCCACAGAAGACACTTTAGCTGAGAATCTAACAGGACAACTTCTTACTGTGAGGCGACAACGCTACCGCAGCACCACCACCGCAGTTTGACTTGCTAATATGCAGTAAATCCATCATTACTGGCTCCGAGAATGCTTTGTATGCCAGACAGGTCAATTCTTAGCCATCTGTAGGACACAGAGTACAGAGACAGGTCTTTGAGTTGGTCCATGTAGTACATGTTCTTAAGGCCTTGTATTAATTTCTCTGTGGGCATTCCCGTTATTGCATCATATGGTGATGGTTGTTGAGGTTAATAAGGAAGATGCATAGAACTGCAAGTATTAATGTTAGCAGTGACAGTCCGGAGTGTTGACTGGCTGCAGGGATTAACGTTGGCAGTGGCAGTAATGAGAGTCGGCTGGCTCTTTATTTTTCTTTTAATCTGTTATTGTTTTGAGTTGGTGGTATATGGTGCATATTTAATATGCAAATTGGAAGCTCATGGTTTGAGCCTTGCATTTGTTTCTGTTCTTTATGGGTAAACAATTACATGTGTATA
The DNA here is from genome assembly GCF_019279795.1 of Protopterus annectens. Lineage (NCBI taxonomy): Eukaryota > Metazoa > Chordata > Ceratodontiformes > Protopteridae > Protopterus > Protopterus annectens. The sequence continues at coordinate 250,451,948 of NC_056751.1, forward strand.
ACATTCCTGATTCTTAAATGTATAGAATTTACTTTATTTTGTAAGCCTTATATAAACAGTTTATTCTGCTTCTGTTCCATAACTTAAGTAGGCAAGCCCACTAAGCACGGCTAACATTTTTACTTTAATAAAATGGCTACGGCATGGAATGCTCTTCCCTCAACATATTCAAAACACTTCCAGCTATTTTTCCTTTAAAAACATTACTAGAGAATATTTCAAATCTAGATTTGAATTGGTCCTCTTGCTCTCCCGGATGATCATTTTCACCTTTTTTTTTTTTTTTTTTTTACTTTCTCTTTTTACCTCTCTAAGCAACTGTTTTTTCTCTGGCTCTTGCCCCCCCCCCCCCCAGCTTGTTATTGCCTTATTTGCCTAGGCTTTTAAATGCTAATTTGAGTCTTGTGGGTATCTGCAGTGAGCTATTCCAAAAGAGATTCCATTGTGGGCTTTGTGTGCGTCGTTTCTAAACACTGCTACTTGTATTCTCCTCTACCCTATTAATAGAACATTCGTTGGAAACCAGCTGGAATGCTTTTTCTGCAGTATTCACTAGTTGTACTTGCTCTACTTTTCTGTAGTAGAACTTATTAGGTTAAGTTCCTAACCATGCACTTATGAACTGTTAACCGGGATTTGTGACTACTTTGTTCTCCAGCTACGCCACTACCACTTAAAATTGTTGAATGCTTTTCCCGACCTTTCCATTGCCTCCTTTTAAAGTCAGAGTTACTGATCAATACTGAATAAACCTCTATCTCAACTCTCTTCACCAACCACTATATACTCTGCTCATGATTATAACTCTTCAACACAACTTGCTGTCCCAGTGTTTTGCACACCCACGTCCTCTGTGTAATTTGCCAGATTCAGTTATTACACTGTTGATAAGGGGAAGATGCATTAATCACACCTCTGTACCCTTCAGTTCTCTGTCATCATTTTGTTTAGCCTCTTGACAAGCTTTCATACCCCAAAACAAAGCCTGCAATCTTTAAATGAGCCTCACATACAATGCTGTTTATTCTTTATCTGCTTTCTCCTCTTCCCACCATGAGTTCCCTTCAGATGTACCCAGTACCACCTTTGTTCATCTTGTACACTCCTGTGCATCTTACATTCCTGGCTCACAGTACTTCATCTCCAATCTCTTCAAAACCCAGTCCACCTACTTAAGCATTCACAAACCTGTACAGGTTTTCTCCTGTCATCATTTTAACTGCTTATTGCAGTAAATGTAGGAACAAACTGAAAACCACCAAAAAAGCAACCTGCACCCCACGAACAAGTACATGTTTTATTGTAGCACTCTCAGAAGCTCAACAGGTAGCTCATCTGTGTCTGGTGCAGAAGGTTGTGGATTCTATTCACACCAGTTGAATTTTTTCCTATACCAACACTGGAGTGAAGCTTAAAGGGTGGAAGAGTGCTGCAGTCCTTTGTGTGTGTGGCCTTTAGAAGTTAAACCGAGGCCCTAGCTGCATGAGTTTGTGGTAGCTCATGTGGGTGTAAAAGATCCCATGGGGAAGTTTCCCATTGCCTTGGTCAAATGCCCTAGTCAGTGTGAATACCACCTTGGGTCTCTTGGCCAAGTGAGACTAGCCTAGTCAACAATGTAAATCTTGTGTACACTTTTCAGTGCTGAGAGCATTAGAAATACATTTGAATAAATGCCTTCCTATCTTCCTGTTCTGTAGACGTTTGGAAGAATCTTTGATTAAATTTGAGGTATCTATCTATATGTTTATTTTTAATGTTCAAGTGTTTGCAGAAGACCTGGAGGTGGTACTTAAATACTGTTCAAATCTCATCTTACTCCATTACTTTTAAGGTCATTGTTCAAGCATGTGCAGCCTTAGACAGTGAACTGAACTGAATACTGCTGAAGTTCCCCTCATGAAAAAATAGTCCACTCCTAGCCATTGCATTTTTTTCACTCCTCTCCTCACTTCCCAAATTTAAATTCTTTGTTTATATTATCACGTCCGTTTCCTGCAACATAAAAACACTTTCATTTTAGGTGATTAGTCTTTGTTACCAAGGTCTCTTTGCCAATGGGTATGATAGAGTTTCGTACCAACAGAGGTACTGTGGTTTGTCAAAGAACCCACATGCCCAAACCCTCTTCTCACTTCCACATACTCCTTGACCTTTTGAATAACCTTTCATTTATTTTTAACAGTGATTTCCTGCACCCCTGCCTTCAGTGATCATTCTCGTTCTACTTTTTATTTGTCTCTCCATCCTTTGACTGTATTAGTTCCTTTAAGCTGGTGACCTGTTTTCAGGGGAGACCCAAGATAGCATTTTTACTAATCGGGGTAATTTAGCTATGGTATTGGGTAACTTCCTCTTCCATTTTTCTTCCCACACTCTGGCAAGACCCTGGTGCAACAGTCCTACTCGAACTGTAAATGAGCCTTTAAGACAAATTATTCTCTGCCACAACAATGGCGTTTCAACACAACAAAAGTAACTGGATATCAAAGAGATCATCATTGTACTAAGTGATGAAGCCTAGCATACAAGGAAGCTAGACCTTAAGTGGTCTGTCTACTTCTTTCGGCTGTTTCTGTTTGGGGTTGTCAAGGCAGATCATCGGTTTCCATTTCTTCCCGTCTTCTGCATCTTGCTCTGTCAAACCAACCAGCTGCATGTTCTCTCACCACTTCCATAAACCTTATCTTAGGCATTCCTCTTTTCCTCTTATCTGGCAGTTCCATCCTTAGTGTGCTTTTCCCAATATACCCAGCATCCCTCCTCAGCACATGTCCCAGTTCAGTTTCACCTCCCTGGCATTGTCTTCAACCTGAGCTGATCCTCTAATATCTGATCCTGTCCATCCTCTTCACACCCAGTTCAAATCTTAACATCATTAATTCTGCCACCTCCAGCTGTTGACTCCTGCGTTTTTGTCAATGCCAGTCTCCAACCCATGTAACATAGCTGGTCTCACTACCCTGTTGTAGACCTTCCCTTTCACTCTTGCTGGTACCCATCCGTCACAAATCACCCTTCTCCACCCTGCCTGTACTCTCCTCTTCACCTCTGTTCCACACTCACCATTACTCTGGACTGTTGATCCCAAGTATTTAAACTTGTCCACCTTCGCCAACTCTACTCCCTGCAGCCTTACTATCCCCCCCCCCCCAACACACACACACACACACACACACACACACACTGTATTAGTCCTGCTGACCTTCATTCCTGTCCTCTCTAGAGCATGTCTCCTTAACTGTTCCCTACTCTTACTATAGGTCAATGTTATCTGTAAACATAATAGTCCACTAACTGGGCATTAAATCAGTGAAAACCACACATTTTCAAACACAGTTAACTGCTTACATGGCTACCTTGAATTCTTAGGTCTGCTTCAATTAGACTGACTTCCTTCCTCCTCTTTATTTTCACACTTGTATATTTCACCATTCTGCTTCAGGAAAATGTCTGCAAAAGACACATTTTCTCAAACTCCCATTAATCCCCCCCCCCCCCCAGCACACTGGGATGAAATTATCTTAATCTGTGGTTCATTTATCACTGCAAATTCTATTTTACCATTTCTCTATTTCACATCTGTCACCTTTATGTAACTTGCCAACAATATGTCTTATCATTTGGAAAACTGCTTCAGTCAAACCAAAAGGATACACACGTTTATCCTGCCTACGTTCTCTCTCCACCCTAACTTTTAGGAAAAATCACAATACTTTCAGCTTGTGGACTACATCATAATACTGTCTTCCTTTAAAGCAACAGTAATTCTGGTTTGGCCATAGTACCTTGGCTGCTTGGATGCTCACAGATGAAGTATGACCAGACCCACCCAAGCAAACCGCTATTCTTGAAATGGCAGCGCCAGATAAATGTACAAGCTCTACAACATTTTCTAGACATGGTCAACTATTTAGGCAAGTTTTATACCAGCCTTCAGTGAGTTGACAGCACATTTAAGAGCCAACGTGGAAAAATCTTGCATGGTCATGGTTGGAACAGCACCAGAAGGCATTTGAAGATCTTAAGCAGAAAATTGCCACCCCCATCTACATGGATACTATGACATGAACAAAGCAGTTACTCTTCCCCGTGATGCTTCAACATTTGGTCTTGGCGCAGTCATACTTCAAGAGGGCAGACCAGTAGCCTGTGCATATAGAATACTTGCCCAAACTGAGATGCCGTATGCTCAAGTTGAGAGAGAGAGGTTTTGACAATAGTATTTGCATGTTCAAAGTTTCATGGTTATATTTATGGTCGAGCTATTCAGTTTGAAAGTGACCAACCTCTCTTCACTATTTTAAAGAAGCCTATGCATTCCATACCAGCAAGATTACAGAGAATAATGCTCTGATTGCAAAAGTACAATTTCAGAATAGTCTAAGCGAAAGGTAAATTGCTTTATCAGGCTAATAATGTGTCCAGATCACCCAGAAATGTCACATAACAGCTTGATGCAGAGAATTTTGACTTTGTGATGTCTGCATAATTTTTCCACCACTAGACACGATGAGTTGAGATCACACACTGATAAAATTTTACAGAAGGTCAGTCGCTACATTAATGTTGGATGGCCATCAAGGCAGTCTAGTGTACCACCTGAAGTGCAAACCTACTTTCCATCTAGAGATTGTTGATGGAAGATGGCATTATTCTCAACGGTCTTAAAACTGTTGTTCCTGCTTCCTTACAACAGGAGTATATCCAGATTTGTGCATCATGGTCACTAGGGATCGGCATCCACTAGAGCCAGAGAATTTTGTGTTTTGGCTTTCCTTGCCAAAAGACATTTATAAAGTACTTTCTTCTTGTTCAGTATGCCATAGTACTAGACCACATTTGCAAAGGGAACCACTTAAGCTGAGTCCAGTTCCTGAACTACCTTGGTCAATCGTTGCAACTGATATCTTTAAGTGGAACACTCAACATTATTTGTTTTTGGTAGACTCTTATTCGAATTGGCTTGAGATTGATCTACTACCTAACCTAACTTCCACTCCTGCTGTTACTAAGTTGAAACGTCATTCTCAGTTCATGGTAGTCCACACACTTCTTTCTGACAATGATACTCAATTTACTAGCCAGTTGTTTCAGAAATTTGCAAAAGAATAGGACTTTGTACATGTCACTAGTAGTCCTGAAGATTCTCAGTCCAGTGGTCTAGCTGAATGTGCAGTACGGAGTCCAAAACAATTACTTGAAAGTTCAAAGCGTGACGATATTGATGTGTTCTTGAATTTACTTAATCTCAGAAATGTACCTCGTGGAGATATTCTTGGCTCACCTGCTCAGACTACTTTCCAGGCAAACTCTACTACGCTACCCATTAATCCTGGTCTGTTGAAGCCTAAACCTAAGAACAATAAAACCATCAAGGCTCAGTTGTATAAGAAGTATAATATCCAGAAATCTAGTTATGACAGAGCAGATTACTTCATCTGTTAAAGGAAGGAGAGATGCAAGAGTCCAGACAGCGAAATGTTTTGATCAAATAGGACAGATTACAGGCATCTGTGCCGAACCTAGATCTTACCTGGTAAATTCGGAAGGTGTAGAACATAGGAGGAATTGTAGACATCATCTTCTTCCTGTACCAGAATCGCCATCACAACATTGCTTTTGTGATGCAGACTTTAAACTTAAAAGTAAGTCAGACATTCTCCCTATACCAGAATATGTTCAAGGTTCTGAATCCATTCCAGAAAGTGATCAGAGCATTCCACAGGTCAAACATTTTGGTGAGGCTGTTCAGTTGTCAAATCTCATTCGCAATTCTACATCACACGATATGTGCAAGTATTGAAGCCTAATGTGAAATACACAGCCAAGTTTACTTGATTTGTATGTATCCGTGTATTTAGCATTGTGTAATGCATAACAAAATTTGTTGATTTCTGCATGCCAATAGTGTCATATGATCAAATTCTCAGAGAATGTAGATCTGAGTGCAGGTGATGTGCCCTGTACCTTTTAAGGAACGTGCATATATAAAATCCCAGACGTGCACTCCATGGGGCCATTTTGTAAGAGCAGTGTCAGTGATAGCATGCATTAACACAGTTGTTAGTTTGTATACAGGTTAGTCAGTAACCTTAAGTAATAATGTGTATAAAATAAAGCTGCTTGAACAGAACCCACAAACTCTTCTATTGTATCCAGAATGGGAGAGCAACACTGTCCATACTTTCGGGCCTTTAACTGCCGCGCCCCCCCCCCCCATATTTTACCACAAAGAGGTTGAAAGCTATGACATGTATTCAGAGTGCATCTTTTGAATGGGGAGGGGTAATAATCCATACCAATTTAACCAAACATTGACTCCCTGATACTGTTTAAAATCGGAACTTGACTACATAGGCAAGTACAGAGCCATGTGTTTGCTATCACCAGGCTAAACCTAATTTACTCAAAATGCCTATTTATTGCAATAGGGTATTTCATCCCATGTGGACTATATGATGAGTAGTACCTGTTATGAAGGAGTTATTTTTTCTCAGCTCCTCTTTCATTGGCATTACGTGCCGTCCCTTATTTACAATATCCTTGTCTATGTACCTTATCACTAGCTCACAGGTAATTACTAGGCTAGCTGCCCTTATGGGGTGTTTTAAGCCTAGAGGATTTTCCTTTGGTGCTTGAATCTGTCACGGGTACATTGGTCTTGCCCATCCCATGGGTGATAATCATATATTACGTCTGATATCATACCATAGATAATTGAGGAGGGGTATGTACATGGGATAAAGCATTTAGGAGCTGCTTCTGCCCATTAGTACAGGAGGCTGTCATGGGGTACATCCATAGATTTATGTTGTATTTAAATATGGACAGGAATGAGCTTAGTTTTACTTGGATGGGGAGTCTGTTCCAGACCAGCAATATCCTGTCTGAGATATACTGGTCCCTATAAACCGTTCTGTTGATGCCACAGAAGAGGTTTAGTTCCCTAGAGAAAGTACTGCTTATGCTATTTGACTTGCTGATGTGCAGTAAATCCATCTGAGTTGAGTTGGAGGGTGCCTTGTATGCCAGGCACAGGTCATCGTTTGTCCTGTAGGATACAAAGTATAGTGACTGGGCTTTAAGTTGGTCCATTTAGGACCTATTGTTTAGGCCTTGTGTCCTTTTAGTAAGGTATCTATGGGGGTATCTCACTTTTTGCATGTGTCTGGATGGATGCGTACCAAAGAGGGCATTGTACTCAATGGCCCAGTGGGGGCTGAGTAAAAGGAGACAATGATAACCTTAGAGCTAGACACATACCTTTTGTTGTGCAGTGTAGGAGGACTTCCTTATGACAGATGTGTTGATCAGTTTAGGTCACTCTGCACAAGTTCCCAAATACAGACAGCTGGCTCAACGCTTGGGCATGATGTCAATAAGTGGATTATTTGAATTGTATGCAGTGTGGGGTAGAAGACTTCCCAAAGAATATAATTATGCCTTTTTAACATTTAGTTTTGGTCCATGACTGGCACCAGTTCTTTCCTTTTTCTCACATGCTGCACCATAATATGGAGGGTTGTGATCAGACCTATCATAGCCATGTTTTGTGTTCTTGACATGGATGCCAGGAAATTATTTTTTGAGAGCGAAGCTCAAGAGGTAAATCCTGGCATCCATGTTGAGCACACAACTAGTTAAGGTCTGTGAGATCCAATCATAACTCTTAGTGTATGGAGTTCTGTTTAACAGTGTTTTACTGGCTTTGAAAGCTGGTAAAGCACTTGAGTGCTGTCACAGACATCAAGTGAATGTAATTGCATCGAGAAATCTGAAACCGTTTACTGTTGTAATTTAAATGTTACTTATAGACTGACATCTGAGACTTCCACGGTGGTGCAGTGGTAGCGTTACCTCACAGCAAGAGGTTCTCCCGTTCGATTCTCGGTTTGGGTTGGGAGTGCCTTCTGTGTGGAGTCTGCATGTCCTCCCTGCGGTAGAGTGGGCGTTCGAAAGACATGCGTTGAATGGGCGTGCCTTCATTGAAGGTTGGGCGTCGGGCTGGCAACTCAACACCATAAAAAACTGCCAATCAGCGGACCGGAGTTCCGCTGTGGCGACCCCTAACTGGGAAAAGCCGAAAGACCAACAACAACTTAGACTGACATCTGTGAACTTATGCTGATATATTAGGAAAGATATTCTGGGACAGTTTGGGCAGTTGAGAGTGAAATGTATCCCTTCCTTTATACCTGACTGTAAAAGGGCTTAGTGGTTTGTAAATTGCTGAACACCTCTGGAAGTGCTGTTACTGTTAGGTCTTTTAGGTCTTATACCACAGAAGTGTGTGCATTCTTCTTCTTTCGGCTTATCCCGGTTAGGGGTCGCTACAGCAGAACTCCGGTCCGCTAATGATTGGTAGTTGATTTTTACGTGCTGAGTTACCAGCCCTGACGCACAACCTTCAACAAAAGCACGCCCATTCACACATGTCTCCACACAGAAGACGCTCTAGCTGAGAATCTAACGTGACAACGTCTTGCTGTGAGGTGACAACGCTACCGCAGCACCACTGACCACAGAAGTGCGTGCATATGTTTAGTTTTATCCTAATTTTGGAGCATATGCACTGCCGTAATATTTCATCCTTCCTTAGTCTTTTAGTGGTATTGCTATTTTTTTCTTAGTGTGTTCTTTTATAGCAGTGACTCTTCACATTAATTTTATAGTGTACTGAATTATCCTTTACACTTTCTACTGGTCAGACTTCTCAAGACAATATATACCCTATATAACCCTAACACTTTTTATATACTTTACACATTCTAGATATGCAACTTAAAAATAGCATGCAGTATTTGTGTATAATTACTGTAATTTTGTGTTTTTACAACTATTTAACAATGTTTGTATTAAGAGTTTTTCTCCCTGAGCCTCTTCTGAAAATGGGCTTTGCTACTCTGTTTAACTCTGAAAACAAATGTGATATAAATAAATCCAGCTCGATAGACAACTTGTTACTTGTCCATCTATAAAAATAGCTATGGCTTGCCATGATTCAGCTTCTCATTTTGTGGTTCTCCAGGTCTGCTATGTCCTGTATATGAATAAATCTGCTTGCTGCAACGTGTCTTGGTGTCCAGAAGAGTTTTAAATTAACAAATGAGAGTAACTCTGGTGGACTGCTTACAGCTGCAATCAGAGTAGTGTAGTGAGAATGTAGAAGACAAGCGTGGAGTTTGCAAGTTTTAATAGGCTAGATAGAGATTGTGAAATGTGTGGCTTGGAGACTAGTGTAACTTGGTTACCATTTGCAGTAGTTAAGGTGCACACTTTTCATATAATTCTGGGATTTGCATTTCAAGACTCGTTGAAGCAGTTTTGGAAGTTGTACGAAGTTCTTTTCTTTGCAGTTTATTTCTTGTCAAGAAAACATTTTCGGGCCTTTGGGGAAAGGAATCTTGCTATGTAAATGTTTTTCCTTGTAATGGCAATATATTCCATGTAGCCAGGATAATTGTTGCACATGCATTGCAGAGACCTGTGCTTACACTTGTTGAACTTGCATTTCCTTAGTAGTATCGAGTTCAGTGAACCATGTAAGACAGCAGTAATAGTGGCATTTTTATTTTTTTTTTACATGGCTGTAGGTAGTCCCCTTCATATGACATCATCCGTCTTGGACAAGAGTAGCTGCAATGCAAATTTAGCCATTCAATATCAACAGCAGCTGATTAATTGATCGTTGACTTGAAGCTGAGCAGTGATTTACTCTGCGTAAGCCAGGGAAATAGTGTCACAATTTTCAAGTTTTAGTATTTGTCTCCTGTGTGCTATAGCATTTTTAGATGGGAGCAGTGGATCATTCTGATAGTGTGCAAGAGGCAGACCTCCTCTACTCATTAAAATAGGGTGGTACTATTTCTGCTCTGTCTGCTTTGGTAAGTAATACTCTTATGTTCATTATGACGTTATAAACAGTACCTTACCCCCCCCCCATTTTTTTTTTAACCCGTTTGCATCAGTCACTTCAAGTTTTTTTTGGAAGTTTTGCAGGTGTAGTTGGAATGAAAGTAAAAGTGAAGAACTGCAACATCCGTCTATTGGTAAAGGGTTGCATTTCAGTAACGCTGCCATGTCTCACTTTAAAAAAATAACTGGAATGGTATTAAGACAGTCTTGGTGTGGCTGGTGGGGATGAAATAGTAAACTGCAGTTTGATCTGTGTTTTATTGGCTACCTTTTTAATTCTCACTCTTTCCTCACAAGGGGGTTGCACAGAATCTGTGTCAGACATCATCTGTGCAGTCTTCAGGGTGTGCTCCCCTCCTAGCCATAGGAGCATCTAACCCTGCTGCAGTAGTTGTGAGCTGCCAGCCCTTTTGAGGGGTGAGCACATGAGCTTTCCCGCATGACTTTCTCAGACCTACACTGCTATGCAGTGACTGCATGTCCTCCTGGCTTGTACTCCATGGGCTGCAACACCCAGAGCTCTCACTGGATATCAGCCAAGTGGTAGGTCAAGTTGCCCCCTCTCCCATTATGGGTGAGCTGAAAGTTGCTTCACACCCATTCTCCTGGTCCCGCTCCCATGTGCAATAGTCTAACACTAGTTGTTTGGGTTGTAGTAAGGGCTTTTTATCACTCTGTTCCACTGGAGGGGGGGGGATCGGTGTTTGATTTTATGTAAATGACATGTTGAGGAGAGTTACTTGATAGTTTGTACTCCAGTGAAGACTGGACTCTCCATAGGTTTATTAAATGCGGTTGCCATAGGTTTATTAAATGCGGTTGGCAGCAGGCAGGAGACTTACACTTTGAAATAAAAAAAAAAATCGCAAACCATGTAGAAGCTTGGCACTGTTAAATAAAATTTAAAAGCTCAAACGACTGAGCGCTTTTGCCTTCTCATAGGGTTGGGAGGGTGGCCTAATGGTTAAGGTGTTTGCCTTACAAACACAAGGTACAGGGTTTGAATCTCACAGGGGATAATTGGCTAGGCTTAAAATGTCTCGCAAGGGCAGTTAGCCTAGTACTAATCTATGAATCTATATACCAGGCTTCTTCAGTGTCATTTGAGATAACAATTCAACAAACCATAAGTACTCTCCAAGGCCGCATCCCATCACTCAAAATAAAAAAAATGAAAAACACCATTTGCCTACTTAAAGGTACATTTGCAATAAAACCACAAAAAAAATCCGCTGTGGCGACCTCTAACCAGGAAAAGCCAAAAGACAAACGACTAAAACTACAAAAAGAGTTTAAAACCTGAGCAGGAGATAAAACGCAAAAAAAAAAAAACTGTAGATATAACTACAATCTCACTACAAATTATGCTTCTTAACTAAAAGTTTTTTTTAGAATTTTGAAGTTATTTTGTTTTGTTATAAAGCAGACAGTTTAATATTTTTTCAGACAAGTTCTTAAATCATTACTTGCCTGAAACGTGACAAGCTCTTAGTATTTCACTGGCACCTGTATTAAAACAATCGTTGAGCCCTGGTAAAACAGTTGCATTCAACCTCATTTGCCATTTTGTTTCCCTCACCCCTACTTCCAATTTAGCGTAACCTCCCCTTTCGTTGGTTACCACCTTATCAATCACAAAAAAGATGAATCTCCAAAACTCCAGCCTTACAAGACCTGATCATCCAATACTCCAATAACCGAGAACTTGGATCTACTAACAAGGCACTAATCGCAATCTCCAAAAGGCATTACAGCTCTGGTGACTCCCTGTATTCTAGCAACATTGCCAAGATTTGTAACTTCCTACCACTACAAATTGGGGTGCAACCTAATAAAACTATCTTCAAAAAAGCGCTTATTTCCCACCTAAACAACCCCTGGACATGCAACTGGCTGGACATATTCTAACTCCTTTCTCCTACCCTCTGTCCAACCTCTAAAACTCCCACAGATGCACTATATATTATCACATGTTGCCAACTGTCATCTACTCTCCACTGCCCCATCTATACCCACTAACTCTCCCCAAGACTAAGCTGAAAAGCTTTCCCTTAAAATTTCAATGCACCTCCTATGAAATCTATATTCTCCTTTTTTTAGTTTTTCCTTTCTTGTCTTATCTTCAGTACATCTTCAAGATTCTCTACTAAACATACTGTATGAACAACAGTCATATGTTACTATCTGCTATACCTTTTAATGTCTGAATCACTATGCTTATATAAATATTTTTATGCAATCATATGTTGTCTGCTGTATTTTTATAACTGAATGTATAAATATCTTGCGTATAGTATGTTAGCAATTGTTCTGGAGCTTTCCTCCCTGGGCCTCCACTGAAAACGGACAGCTCTGTCCAGTCGGACCTTCCCGGTAAACAAATGTTAAATAAAAATTAGCACATTTTGTACTGTGTGTAAGTAAGGCATTGTGTGGATCCATGTTGAAAATCTGTAGTCACTCACAGTAACATAGGGTCCATCATTAATAAATTTACAATATCTACAGGCACTGCATTTAGTCGTAGCTGATTTGTATCCACTTTTGATGTTAGTTTTGGGGTGACCTTCTAGAATGTTTGATATTCTTGCCCGTACTGTATACAATTTGGGGGGGGGTTGCCCCAATTTCTCTTTAGTTCCCTGTTCTTTACAGATCTGTTAATAATGGAACATGTATTGGATGAATAAACAGTGTAATGTAACACCATTACGTCCGTACCTGTTTCCCTAATGGGCATTTGTAAGCTGGTCATTGTCTGTTCTTAGTATGGGGATAAGAGCCCCCCCCCCCCGTTTTATCAACGTTAATGGATATGCCCTATCAATGAACATTCCTATCAAGGTATGTATCTCCTTTGTCCCACTTAAGTGAGGATACAACTTTTACAATCTCACCATGTGGCCTTTGTACTTTTCATTTAGTGTGGGGGGCTGACGACTATTGAAGTGTAGCAGGGTGTTGGTCTGCTTTTTATAAATACTGCTATTGAGCTAGTCTATTTCCCTACCCTTTTGATAAGTAAATTTCCAGAAATTCAATCTCATTGGCCTTCCATTTGCTTACAGTAGATTTAATTACATACAGCCAACCACCAGTTTATTTAGTTTCTCCAAATCTTTTGGGTTTCTAATACCATGATGGGAATGGACCCCATTCCTAAGTCTAAGTACGATTGTAGTTCATGAAATTAGTATGGTTTCAATCTTTGTCAGCTAGAAGTGCTATTTACAGCACCCGCAATGTGCCCAGTTGTGACTCCTGCATTTTGTACAGCGTTACATATATCGGTAACATCCAAATACAGTTTTAAGACCTATTGCTCCTGCTACTATTGGAAGTGTCTGGGTATCTTTCTTCTGCATTGCTCTCGTTTCTGCCTGCAGATCCTGCTACTATTGGAAGTGTCTGGGTATTTTTCTTCTGCATTGCTCTCGTTTCTGCCTGCAGATCCTGATTGTGTCTCTGTGTCTCTGTGTCTCTGTGTCTCTGTGTCTCTGTGTCTCTGTGTCTCTGTGTCTCTGTGTCTCTGTGTCTCTGTGTCTCTGTGTCTCTGTGTCTCTGTGTCTCTGTGTCTCTGTGTCTCTGTGTCTCTGTGTCTCTGTGTCTCTGTGTCTCTGTAGGACTTGGCAGGACGGATTTGTTTCCCAGAGACTCCCTCTTCACATCAAGCAGAGTACCTCATTAACCCTTTTTTAAGCGCTACCTGGATAACTGTATGGGGAACAAAATGCATCCCTGGGATTCCACCCATGTCCCTGCTGGACAGTGGCATAGGGTGCTGACTTGTTTGAACATAGGCTAAATCCTTGGCTAGGCTTGTAAGGGCCTCTGGGCCAATAGCGTAGTAACTTCCTACGACTGATTTTTATAAATCATTTTGACCAAGAAGCTTCCTTGTTTTCCTGTCTAATCTGTCCAACACCTTTTGGGGCCAGTCAGTCACTCCAAAACTGTAAGTTAGGACGGAGAGCAGATGGTTTGTTGCTTGACCCCCCCCCCCCAACATCTTTATTAAATTTTCACATATGACAAAGGCAGTCTTACATTTGTATTAAAAAAAAAAAAAAAAAAAACCCGCACAAAATAACTACTTTATTTGCAGACAGCTTACATTATAGGCACAGTTGAAACTGTAGTTGCAAACATTGTACACCACTCAAACTAAACTATACAGTCATTGTCAGTTAAGCATTATATGGCTGATTCAAATCCTGCCTCATAAACCTCGTTCCTGCTTTGCATGTATTGTTCCCACAATTCCTGTTTTCCTTTTTTTTTTTTTCTTTTTCCCTTATGCAGCTTGCTACTTCCCTTTTCTAAAGATCCTAATTCCAGTTGTTTTATCTGTTACTATAGACAAACTTTACTAGAAGTAGTGAATAGACAGGAGAATAATATGTTGATAAATACATCAAAAACTAAGCATATGATATTTGGGAGACAAACTGAAAGGTGAATATTTAATACAGCGCACAGTGAAAGTGTAGACTCATTTTTAAGGACCTGGGTATATGGGTAGATTCAGCTATGAGGGTTTCTAGTCATATCAGCCAATTGGCTAATGATAGTTTTAGAACTATAGTTTGTATAAAAAGATTTATAAAGTCTAGGAAATCAAACCTAATGAAGTCCTTGTTAGTTACATTAGACCCAAACGTGAGTATGGAATAACAATATGGAAACCCTATAGGAAAACGAGCATGAATAAACTGGAAAGAGTACAGCGGAAATATACTAAGGGCATCCATGTATATGAAAATCTAAGTTATGAAATACTAAAATATCTGAGCTTGTACAGTGTCTTACAGTGTCTTACAGATATTTAAGAGGAGATCTTATTCAGGTATATAGGGCATTTAGGGACCACTACCTCTGGGAATGTTTGGGGTTATCAAAAAGTACTAGAGAATCGTCGGATAACCTATGTAGAAGATTCTATAGGAATGAGAAGTGTACTAATTGGTTCTCTGACAGAGTAGCTGATGCTTGGAATAGATTACCAAATTACATTAAAGCAAGTACTAGTTTAGATATTTTTAAGAACAGCCTGGACACTTTTATTATGGGAACAAGTGTTTTGGCTATTGGCAAGCTAGAAGGGCTTTAATGCCCGTGCTTGAAATATATGTAGACTTTTTGATTTTTTTTTCTAGTAATTGCTTTTTTTTGTAGCTACCATAATTAGAATCAGCAAGGCTTTACTGCGTCTGCGCAATTCAGATGCTCTAGCATTACTCAAAAAAAGCAGCCTCCCCAATCAGTCCAGTCTGCACACCCAGCAACTCTGACGGAGAGGTCTGCAAGGAATCCCTAAAGTCTGCCTGCTCATTACACTCCAAAAAATTATGTTCCCAGCTACATCCTTCTTGCCTGTCATACCTCCAACGTTTGTATCCACTTAAGGAAATTTCTTTGGAGTCTGCTTGGGTTATAAAAATACCTATGCAAGTTGTTCCAGGCAAATATCCTAAGTCATCTAGACTTTGCATGTTTGGGAGATGTACATATATCCCCCCCCCCCCCAATTGTATCTTTGTGAATTATCAAGTGCCTCTTCCCATTTCTTTTTAAGCTCCTCTGATTCTTATAATTATCATGCAGTATTTTTATATGCTTTACTCACTATTCCTTTTTTAACGACAGGTTCTCTTCTAGATTCTGTTAAAAACTGTATCAGTGCTGGCCTTTCATTTAGGAGCCCCCTATTTCTTTTTCTTCGCTTATACTCTAATATGCGATCTATAACCTGCAGTCCAAATATTATAGGTAGGTACTGGGCTATCGGCCCAAGGGCCTAAGTAAGCCTAGCCAACAATGTTCCCTGGCTTACGCCACCCAAGAAAGTTCATGTCCTGTGCCCCTGTCGAGCAGAGCCACAGAAGTGGTCCCCGGGGTGCATTTCCTATTTCCCATCCACTCATCAAGATTTTTCTTGAGTGCTAATGAGGAACTTTGCTTGACATACATGAGTAGCTTGTTCCAGAGTATAGGAAGACTCTCTGGGGCAGGAATCTATCCCTCCAGCATGTCCTGTTTTTTGTGGTGACAAGGTTTAGGTCCCTAGAGCATGTAGCTCTGAGGGATTGGGATTTCTTTAGGTGTAAACGTTTACTTCATATTAGCGAATGTGTATTCACTTCCACCAATATGAAGTTGTACATTTTCAGTTCGAAATTATGGGAGTTGGTAAACACACACTTGGCCTCTTCCTATTTTATTACCTTTCCCTCTTTAGTTTGCTCCCAATACCTTGGTTCCTTTGCCAGTTTTCTCCAATAAATTCCAGCCCACTCTTGCCTATTGTCTGTATCCCTGACCACGGTCATACCTATTGGCAAAAATCTCTCTTCTGCATTCCCTTTCTGATTTGGACCTATATAAAGCTGGATCTGATGGATCTTTATCCTCTTTAGGTATTACTGTTACCACTGCCTTCTTCCAGGGTGCTGGTACTTCTCTTAAAATAGTGTTGAACAAAACCTTTCAGATCTTTCAGTTTTTTCCCCTCGTAACTTACACAGGATTATCTATTCCTGGGGACTTTCCTGTAGATTTGGTGCATATTTAATTTTTCCATAAACATTTCTATTTGTACCTTTTTCTTGATTTCCATATTTCTCTGCTTTATACAAATTTTCATATAATTTCTGAAATATTTCTAATACTTCTACAGGGTCTCTTGTTATCTTCCTTGTTATAGGCTCCCTAAGCTTGACTCTGTCCTTTCCACTAGGTGTTGCCTGAGTTGTTCTGCTAAAACTGTGGTCTAGAATGATCAAAACAGTTGCTTAACAGCAATCTTTCTAAACTCGTGCATATTATCAGGATAATCCCTTATTTTCTGTTTAGCATTCTGCAGTTGCTCCTCTCCTTCTGAGAGATTTCCCCCTATTTTGCAATACTTTAACATTTGTCAGTCTCTCTAAATAATTCTTATTGTTTAGCCGTATCTTTCTTTCATTTCCAACCTAGTTTTAAACTCTTGCTCTAATTTTATTCCACTCCTTGGTTGTTTTTTCAGAAGGAATTACTGTCTTCTCTAGTAGCTCCTGAATTAATTCCACAGCCCATTTCTTAAATTCCTCTTTCAACAGATGGGTGGGAAAGCGATGGTCTCTCTCTCTTTTTTTTTTTTTTTTTTTTTCTCATTTGTCTTTCGGCTTTTCCTGGTTAGGGGTCGCCACAGCGGAACTCCGGTCCGCTAATTAGTAGTGGATTTTTACGTACCAGGTTACCAGCCCTGACGCACAACCTTCAACGAAGGCACGCCCCATTCACATATGCCTCCACACAGAAGACGCTGTAGCTGAGAATCTAACAGGACGTCTTGCTGTGAGGCGACAACGCTACCGCAGCACCACCACCACAGCTTGTGTTATTATTGGTGCATGATCTGAAATAGTTATTGGGTGCATTTCAAAACCTTCAATTAAATGCACATGTTCTGTGAGAGAAATCTATGTAATGTGTAAATTCACTGCAAACGCCTAGTACTGAATTCACATCTTCCGTCCCAAACATTTTCACTAATTTCTTCAAAAATCCACCCTCCTTTGTTATATTTTCCCTTGTAGGCCCACCAGGCACATCTTCACTGTTGCAAACCAAATTCCAGTCTCTACCTATAAGTAATCCTTGCTAAAAGCTGTTTTCTTCCAAAAAAGTTCTTGAAGCTCCCTTATAGCAGATTTAGGGGGGATGCATGCCAGTATAATACTCCCTAGCCAAGTAGCCCCTTAGTATTATGCATTTTCCATTATCTTTTTTCCCCCCTCTCTTCTGTCACTGTTGGAGCTCCTTCTGCAATTAAATAAGTACTACTCTTCCTTTTCCCCAGATATTCTGCTGAATAACGATCCCGAAAATTTTTTATCAAATTCCCATGTTCAGTTCTTTCGGGCATGTTTTCTGTAGCATAGCTGTTTGCACTCTACATTTTTTAGTATAGTTCACTACTTTTTTATATTTCTCTGTAAGACCATTCAGAAGACATTACAGAAAACATTTTCTTGTATAGTTAATTACCACCTTTTATATAGAACTGCTCTTTTGCTAAATGTCTCGTTCCAACTTTTGTTACATGTGTATACTGTTCAGCAGGTTGGTCTTTAATACATTTGTTTCATGTCATATCCATTTGCACCTGTTACAGCTTAACATAATTTTTCTTTTTTTTTTTTTTTTTTTGAAAGCCCTCAAAGAACAACCAACCCCCCCCCCCAAAAAAAAAACATGTAAAAACTATGTCTTCAAATACTGACGTTTTTGCTTCTAAGTTGACAGCTACACAGACAGGCTAAAGTTAACCAAAAAGAAAGGTTAGACGATGGTGCAGTCTGCTTTATTAGCAAATGCTGTTTTGATTTTGTGTATCCTTAACTCTCCTTGTTGAGAAGACACCTGAATATTTTCAGTAAACACTTTCTCCAAGCCTTTTCTCTTTTTATTAAATTGTGTTCTAGTGACATGCAAACCAGACCTAAAACTGCTAAGGGTACCTTTATCAGAAAAAAAGCTTTACAATATTCAGTATTTTTTTATTTACATGCTTTGTAATAAACTTGTTACTGGATAACGCTTAGTGTTTCTACCCAGTCATTTCCCTATGCAAGCACAGGTAAAAGCATACTGATTTTATTTATTTATTTATTTATTTATTTATTTATTTATTTATTTATTTTGTCATACTGTTAGCCAGACCCTTCCACCCTCCCCCATCTCCTCTCCTCCCTTCTGTTTTACTGCAGTGACTATATTTCTCAAAACTGAGCAAAGAAAAAGAGAGAGGAGTTAAGAAAAAAAAATAAAAAAAAAACAAAAGAACCTGTTTATATCTATATCCTCATTAGATTTAAAAAAAAAAAAACTCAGAATTTTTTACTTCAGACAGGTTTTGTATTATCTTTTAAAGCTGTCACACCTAGTGCAGTCTCTCTGGTCTTTACCCGAGGAGCAAGAAGCCAAATTGTTTTGTTTCACAGCTCTGTTTTTGTTGGACAAACTTTATTTCCTCCTTAGCATGCATTTAGTCAAAACATGATTTTGTCCCTCTAGGGAAGAATACCTTGAAGACAAGCTGGATACAGCAGTTTGAATGTCCCACCTCTGTCTCGACATTCTCTGAATAGAGGAATTACTTTACTTTTCTTTTGCCTGGCGTACAGTGAGTATTCTTCACAAATACTCTGCTGTTTCGTACTTTTTAGTATTTTGTCGTCCTGCCACAGTTTTGACAAAATCCACTCTTGCTGCTGGTAGGATTGCATCCTTACTATTAAAGGTGTAGGTTGCTTCCTTCTAGCTAGATTTGGAGCATGCCCACGATGTTACCCGTTCAACTTAAGACCTGCTGTCGAATATCAGTCCACTTGCTTATTTGTGCCTTCATAAATTTAATGCAGTCTGTTCCTTCCAGCTTCTCTGGTATAGCTGAAAATCAAGTTTTCCCAACATGCTGTGTCCTCTAATTCCGTTTTTTGAAAACGTCTCTACCTGAGCAGTCTCATATTCAGCCAGCCTTTTCATTTTGACCTCTAATTAGTTTTGCAGCTTTATCATCTCCTCTGAATCTCTGTTTGTTTAAAGCTTCCTTTTGTTTGTGTTGATACATTTTCTCAGTGTGCTGTTGATCGGGTCTGTATGAAGTTGTCTCATACCTTCCTGTAGGTTATTGGAAGGTATTGTTTGAAGGTTGCATTTCTTCTTGCTGAACAGCTGCACTCTCCCTAGTCGGTCTTTCTCACTTTTTGTAGAAGATTTTTTTTTTTTTTCCCAGGTCTTCTGTATTTCTTTATTCCTGGCATCCAGGCAGTGTACTTACTAGCCAGTGACTGAAATTCACGCATAAACACCAGTCTACTGGCCTTCTCTGCTGAGTTCCAGTTTTCACACTGTTATAGCTAGAAACAAGTGTGCAGCCATCTTGAAACTCTGTTTATAGCTTGAACTTTGTTCCTAGATGTCAGTGCTATTTTTCAGGATTAATTTGTCTTCTAAAATATTCCTTACTAAGTTTTTTTTCACATTTGTACATATTTTATTGTTGATCCTTCAATTCCCAAATATTTATACACTCCCTCTTGCTCCAGTTCTTTTTATGTCACATTCTTGTCCCAAACTGATTTCTTGGTGCTGCAGTTTTCCTGCTTTAAAGGTTGCTTTTGCACACTTATCAAGACCAAATGACATTCTTATATCTGATAGTTTTGACAACTTGCAGTTGTGCATTCAGCTCCTCGGCTGATGAGCTATGCAGCTTAATATGTTAAGGGCATTTCAGAATAGCAGAGGTGACAGGGAGTCCCCTTGGAATATCCCCCTTTAGGTTTTTATCCCTGGAATAATTTGTCCTTTATCATGGCTTAATTGCAAAGTGGTCTGCCACATTTTCATGGTCACTGTAATGTAGTTGATCAGTGTATATGTATCGTCTACATTTTTAAGCACCCTTTTGCCCATGAATTTGGGATACTATCAAATGCTTTTTTGTAGTTAATCCATTTAGTGCACAGATTATTCCCCTTTTTACAGTTCTCCAATATGACTATTTAGCAACAGGTTATCATTTTTTCCAATATCTTTTTTTTTTTTTTTTTTTTTTTATTGCCATGATTGTTTTCTTCTAAATGATTATAACCTCTGTCGGCATCAGTTCTGGTGTATAGTGTAATACTTTGGTTGTAAGGCAAGTTATTGGTCTATAATTTTTAGTGTAGCTTGCATGTTCACTCTTAAGTAGGAGGATTATTTCCTGTTAGCCAGGTTGGTATCTGTTCGGGGTGCGCCTATGGCTAAATCTTCATGCAAAGATGCAGTACCTAACTTCTGCTTAAAAGTAACATCTGGGCCTGGTGTTTTCTAATTAGAGGCATTTCTTAACTTTGTTTCAATCTCTCTGGCTGTTGCTTCATCCCATTTCATATTCTGTACCTTTGAACTTTTACTTCTAGCAAATTAACATGTTTGTTAACGTTCCACAGGATCTGCGTTCCATAGGATCTTTGTAAATAGTTCTCCAAAATGTATCTCTTTTTTTTGGGTGTGTTTTCAATTCCTTTCACCTTGTTTTCCAGTTCTCTAAAACATTTTGGGGTCATTACTTATTTTGTACTTTTCCTTTATATTTATTTGTGTATCTTTTAAGTTTTTCTGTCTTTTCTTCTAAACTGAGGGCACATTTTTTGTTCTCCATTTTCTGCAGGCATTCTGTAGAAAGTTCTGTAGCATCATCTTGTGACACATTCTCATCAATTTTCATCCGATCACTCCTCAACATTGACTGCTCAGGAGTTGCCACAGTTTCCTATTCCTTCCCTTACTGTCCAGGTTCAAATGAAAGTTTATACTGGTTTCCTGTGGAAGGTTCCAAAATATCTTCATATGGCAAATGACCAGTTGCTTCCCATTCCACTGGTTTCTCCTTAATTTGGATGTCTTGCTCTATCCTGCTGTGGTGCTTTTTGGGTTAGATTTTCAACACTGAATCCTTCACCTCATAGGTACTCCATAACCTCAGTTTCTATTTCTTTAACTTCTCCATTACTAATCAGTTCTATTTTTTTTTTTGTATTGTAAAGTTTTCCATGTCCGGATTCCTTTTTCTCTCCAAATTTCTTTGCTGCTGTTGTTGCATTGATTAGTTTTGCTTTCTCCTTTGCATAAATATTACACTGTGTGTAATTTTATACCATATTGAATCTCTCTTCTCCCATGTCCATATTTCTTCGACTGTCTCCTGATCTGTTTCTCCTTAATTTAGGCACTCGTTCCATCATGCTGTCATCTAACCTGTGTTAGACCTTCTATACCACATCCTTCAATTCGCAGGCATTCCATAACTTCAGCTTTCTATTTTTTTATATACTTTTATACTTCTTCACTAATTTTTTTTCCTACATTCTCTCTATTGTGAAATTTTCCATATGTGGATGCCTTTGCCTATATTTCAAAGATCAAGGTTTCTTGGTCTATATAATGTTTTTTCACAAATCTGTTGTATTAATGAACACATTTTTGAGGCTTCCAACTTTTTTTTCTTGCGGAAATTTTTCTTTCCTCTTAATTTCTTTCAATATTTTTTGTATGTCTTTTGTGTGTCTGGAAATTCTGGGCTTTTTGCATAATAGTAACAATACATAATTTCTTATCCTCAATGGTCCACTCTTGTCTTTATGGCTCTTCTTTGGCCTGTTACTTCCTTCTACAATTGGGGGGGGGGGGCATCCTCCCCCTGTGCCTGGCCTGGCCTGGCCTAGCCCCATTGTAGGAATGTTTCCATATTTTGAGGATTCTGCACTGTCCCTACCAGGATTGGGCACTTTTTTTATCCTGGGTCTTGTGCTCCCAGCTATCTTTTAATTTTTTGCATACTTCTGTCCATAATGTATGCTATATAAAATAGTCTGTGACATCTTGGTGAGATTTTGTGAAAAACTGGGTCTACCTCATGAAGGTACTCATCAAGACTTGAGAGTGAATTAAATTTCATTGGTACTAATCAACTTTTGTTTGTTGTCTTTATCTCACCATTCAGACAACCCCCCCACCCCCAATCTCGCCATATACTCTGTATGGGGTGAATATTGAGGGAATAGACCTACTTTTACTCTGGGTGTTTGGCTATGCCAAAACCCTTAAGTCCTGACCAAGATGCCAATACACAGTTACAGAAGTAATGAGTGCATTTGTCATTCAAAAAAATCTCTGGCGCATTGAGATGTAAAGGGGGGGATTTAAAAAAAAAAAAAGGAGTGCTTGACGGACCTGAGAAGATTTATTGTCAAGAAAACCTCTACTTTAAGATGTTTAGCCTGTTCCTAAAAAGGGCAAAATTGTATAATCCATGTTATTTGAGAAGGTGTTCCCATTTAGATGGGATAATTTGTTGCTGCCTTTTTGTCAGGATGCGAGGCTGAAAGGGGGACCTGATGTGCCATTGTGGGTTTGGAGAGGATGTGAGGAGGACTGTTTTTTGCTTCTTATGGCTGGCAGATGTTCTTATTCAGGAATTTAAATGTAAGTGAAGAAGGAATGGTGGATTGTGCCACACAGGGAGCTAATTTGCCTTCTGTAATAGTGTTCTAGATGATTTTGCGGGAATGTTAATAAATATACAGAAGGAATTTATGGCTCTCTGAATTTCTGGTTTTAGGCTGTGAGGAGGGAGCTGGGGATTGCATTTTCTGCTATGGGTATAAAAACATTTTAGCGAGGGCTTGTCCGCCTTCCTTAGTAAGGTGCAAGATTTTTTTGCCTTTATTAAAACAAAAATATTCTCAAAATTCTTTCTTTGCAGTAATTCCACTGAGGATCAATCCTCTAAAGATCAGTCTACTGATCTTTAACCTCACTGACATCAATGTAGAGAAAATGTGATACAGCCATAGACTTTAACTGCACATGTGCATAAAAGTATCCATTAAAGTTTTTGGACCTGTGTGTAACATAACATCACCAGGGAAACACTTTATTGAAACCAAAGCCCAAATTTAAAGTTAAGGAAGTCTTTTATTAAAACACAGCCCAGATAAATGCAGATAGACTGTTGCAAAATGCATCCCTGTGCTTACCAGATGCTGTAATACTGTACTACAGTATCCTTCTGTCGTCCTAGTAAAAATTCTAGACCCTGCCTTCCCCCTTGCTTGTAGGGTGGTACTGAAAATGGTCTGTTTTGTCATAAGTGATTTGAAATTTGTTGCTTTTGTGTATTGGTAAATGACAGCTGCCTATAAGATTGCTACTGTGCTGTAATTTTGTAGCTTCATGGCTTAGCTTACCCAAACTCTTGTTGTGCAAGTCCTTGCTATAGCTCCGGTGAGGTTTTGGCAGCTTGGGAGTCTGACAGGGAAGCTCTAAGTCCGAGGCTGCTGTTGGCTTGCCCACTCTGCAGGGAAGGGGGGTTGGGGCAGCTCTGGCTCTCCACTTGTGTGATACCTGTGGACCACATGCTGCTGTAATGCACTAGCAGAAGTTTGGGTATGTAGAGGCATATTTCCCAAAGATTGCCAGTTGAAGTGCTCCACCAGGGAAGGATAGGCCACTCCGAGGATCAGCAATCTGGCCAGTTTTGCATTACTAGACTTTCTCACAGTTACTAGACTCTCACAGTTGGGTGAAGAGGTAACGTCTTGGTATGAATGGGCTATAGGGCTCTCTCCCAGCCTGGAATGACTGACTCGCCTAGCAGAATTTGGGTGTTCCATCAGAGAAGGGTAGACCACTCCCTGGGATCAGCATACTAGCCTGTTTTTATCCAGACACATTGTAGGGGAAGAGTTGGGTTAATAGTGCTCCCTGCTAAGGAATTAAGGGGTCACTGGGCTCTTGACTGGCTTGGGAATGATCCATTCCCACCTCACAGAACAAATGGTTACTTAGTGGGCTGGTATAGGAGCCATCTGCTGAGGCTCTGTTGAGACTATAAAAAGACAAAACTCTGTTTTGGTCTTAAGACTACTTAGAAATGTATGATTTTTTTATTGTTGCAATATTTTCTACCAGTGCAGTTATCTAAAAGACACTTAAACACAAAAGTGACCCTGCGTGTTCAACAAAGTGACCCTGCATGTTCAACAAAGGAAAGAAAATAAAGTCCATCATGTGACAGATCGGTTTCTGGTAGTTTTAAGAGTACTACATGTAATTGTTCGTGTAGTATTTCTATAAGAAAATGGATTTCAAAACCTAGAACACAGCCTTCAGTACATACTTGTCTTTGGCTTCAAAAGCCAAATGTAATTTGGACATTACCATGCAATAATTTAATTTGTACTAAGTAGAACAAGTTTTTAAATAGTTACTGTAAGGAAGATGTCTGATAAACGGGGGAAAAATTAAACAGCCTTTGCCCTTGCAGCAGACTAGCAGTTTGTCTCAGCTGCAGATGGGTGACTTTGCTGTGATCATTTGTTGTACATCAGACCACTCATCACCACAGATCCCTCTGGTGTAGTACCTACAGCCACTTTGACCAGGGTTAGCCACATCCTGTATGGCTGTTGTGGTCCCCTAAGTGGGCAAGGGGAAGGAACTCGTTGGCCCTGGGAGGGGAACAGGGAAGGTTTTCCTTGTCAGAATGCTGTACCCATAACTGGGGAAGCTGCTGCCGCCATTAGTAATGCAATTGGCCCCATTTTTCCTGTCAAGATGCAGAAAACAGCATGTATCTACTGCTCAGACTCTCTTTTTGGTGGGAGTAATTTACTGGATCTGGCTCATGGTTATTTCAGGCTGTTGAACCTTCTTATAAAGTAGTTTGGTAAAAAGATGTTTCTTCTTGAAGAGAGAAGCATTTCTTTTTTTTTTCTTTTTTTTTTTTAACATCTTTGTCCTATAATAATTTTAATAGACAAATGAAAACACAGTATTGACATTTTTAATTGCAAACATTATACATCACTTATCTAGTTGGTCGTTGTCAATCTGACATTACATAGCTCATTCAAATCCTGCTTTTTAAACCTCATTCCTCCAAAAAGTTATTCTGCATGTATTCCAACAGTTCCCCTTTTTTCTATGTAATTTGCTCATACCCTTTTCTTAAGATGCCATTTCCCCAGTTTTATCTCTGTTACTGTATTCACTACTTTTAGTATAGTTAAGTTAAACTTTCATTCGATCTTCTAGTAATTGATTTTTTGGCAGTCACCATAATTGGACTCGGTGAGGCCTTACTTTCGTCTAGACAATTCCAATTCTGTCCTAGCTCAAAAGAATAATTTCCTTAGTGATACCAATTTGCACACCCAGTATTTCTGATACAGAAGTCTGCCAATTCATTACACTCCCCAAAAATGTTCCCAATTACCCGTTTCTTCCCCATCACACCTCCAACATTTGCCATACACCTGAACAAAAATTCTTTGGGGTCTACCTGGGGTATAAAAATGCCAATGGTAAACGCTTTCAAGCAGATATCCTACATCTTCTAGACTTTGTATGTTTGGGAGACATAAATATACACCCCCCCCCACCATTGTTTCTTTGTGAATTGCTTTATCCAGTATCTCTTCCAATACTTTGATTCTTGTAGTAATTGTGCAGTGTTTATATGTTATACTAATTATCCTTTCAATAGCAGCTTCTGTTCTAGATTCTACTAAAAACTTTACTAGTGCCAGTCTTTCACTTAGGATCCCCCTATTTCTTTCACTGCCTATACTTTTGCTATCAATCCATGACTGGGAAGCCAGTCTCTATCCTGCAGTCCAAATAAATTGTTGGTCTTTTCCCATTCTTACGTTTCCTCCTCATTATTTGCTCCCAGTATCTTGACTCCTTTGCCAGTTATCTCCAGTAAATTCCATCCCCCTCTTGCCTGTGTCCTTAATTGCAGCCATCAGTATCTTCAGAATCTCATTGGTCATTTCCTGTGTTGGTTTAGTTCTTTGAATACTTTGAGATTCAACATCCTGAATCTGAAAAGGAAGATGCAGGGATGGGCTACATGGCTTTTTCCTCTGATTTCTGGTCCAGACTCTAGGAATCTGTTTAGAACACAAACGTAGTCCAAAGTCCAAAAACCAGCTCTTTATTTCGGATCTGGTACCTCGGCCTTTCGCCTTCAAAGGATCACAAAAACTCAACATCTTATCATAGTATAAATATACATTTTCTTAATAACATAATTAATTAAGCACAACTTACTGAGATAATCAACTAGAGTGAATTCATACATTTAAAGGAACATTCACAGTTACATAAAAAGTAACAAATTCAAGAATTTACAGATAAAGAAAGCATTTCATTCCATTTAGAATATCCCTTTTAAAATATGTCACAGTGTTTAAATATAGTTTTTCAAGATATATTTCAAGATATATTTCAAGATATATTTCAAGATATATTTCAAGATATATTTCAAGATATATTTCAAGATATATTTCAAGATATATTTCAATATATTTCAAGATAGAAATAGTCAGCACCAGCAAAAAAATCTGGCTTCAGTAATAATAATGTATACATTAGTACATAAATACATTCCTACAGAAATTCTACAAAAAGTAATATAAATAATTCTATATCAAAGACACTACACTATATGAATTTATTATAGCATCTAAATGCTTAATTCCAAATTTAATCCACCTGGTTTCAAAGTGTTATATTTGAGAATCATTTTGGTTTCCAATTCTAATAGTTTTTGAATGAACATTTCACCCCCTTCAGAATAAAATGGTTTACCTAGAATACAAAATCTTAAACTGTTAGAGCAACCACCATGATGTTCCAAAAAATGTTTAGCTACAGGACTAAATTCCCTTTTATTTTTTATGTCCCTCAAATGTTCAAGTATACGAATTCGAACCATTCTTTTAGTCTGCCCTATATACCACATATTATTGCATGAACATCCCAATATATATACTACTCCCACTGACCTACAGTTGAAATAAAATCTGGGTGAAAATGATATCCCATTGATTTTACTCGGGTTTATAACCCTTGTACAAATGTTACAGAAACCACAGGGATGTGTACCTACCGGAAGATCTAAATTCTCATCTCCTTTTACAAAGTTAAAGTTCAATAGTTCTTTTAAATTTTTCCCCCTCTTGTAAGAGAATGTTATATGTTTCGGAAAAAGATGACCTATATTCTCATCATCAATAATGAGGTACCAATATTTTCTTATCAGTTTTTCAACCTCACCTGATAGGGGAGAGAATTTGGTCACATAAAATAATTTTTCTTCTTCCTCCCCCATCCCATTAGTGTTTTTCCTATAGCTATCATAATCATAGTCAGTAGTAGCAGGGCTTTTATTAATTATTCGGTGTTCAGTATCAGTGACCCCCAGAACTTTATTTTTTATCATCCTCAGATTATCCTTACTATAGCCTCTCTCAATCAATCTTAATTCAACCTTGTTTAACTCTTTTTCTTTCTTTCACTTGGATTACTCGTATGGTCAAAAATCCTTTTAAACTCTCCTGATGGTAGTGAGCGTATAAGATGTCCAGGGTGCATGCTGTCAACATGCAAAAACATATTGACAGAAGTATTTTTCCTAAATGGCCTATAACCGATATTTCCTTCATTCTGATATAACATTATATCCAGAAAGTTGATCTCTTCCCTACTAAATTCAAAGGAAAAAGTCAACCCATGGTTATTCCCATTTAGCATATCAAAAAATTCCACAATGTCACCCCTACAAATTAAGAAAAGATCATCAATATAACGCTTATATATAACCACGTTCTTTTTATAAAAGGAACTAGGGTAGATAAATAATTTCTCAAAATAACCCATATAAATAATAGCATATGAGGGTGCAAAGGCAGCCCCCATAGCCGTTCCCTTTAATTGCAAAAATAATTCATTGTTAAAACAAAAATAATTGAGTAAGGCTAAATTCCAATAGCTGAATCAAAAACATTGTTCTGGGTCCATCACCTAACAACTCGAAAATTGCATCCAGTCCCCACTTTCTGTTAATATTGGTATATAGGGATTTCACATCAATTGTTACCCAATAGTAATCACTACACCATTTAACATGAGAAAGTTCATTCAATAAGTCTTGGGTATTAGAAATGTGTGCCATCACTTTACCTAAATGTTTCTTAAGATGAAAATCAAGAAGTAAATTAACATTACTTAAAAATGCACCAATACCAGACACTATAGGCCTGCCAGGAGGTTTAGTTAAATTTTTATGTATTTTAGGTAAAATATAAAACATAGGTGTTAAAGGGTTTTTAATGTATAACTTACAAACATCATTATTAGAGAAAAAAAACAAATGTTCCCCTCTTTCCAGCAGGTTCAACAAATCAGCATTGAATTCAATTATGGGATTTTTAACTAACTTTTTATAATCATCTTCATTATGTAATAAATCATATACCATTTCACAATAAAAGGTTCTATTTGTGATAACCCAATTGCCCCCTTTGTCTGCACTTTTAAAGATAAATTCCTTTTTTACATTTATAAGACTTTTTAAAGGCATTCCATTCAGATTTCACTAGATTGTATTGTTTTTCACCTTCATTAAACTTTTTTATTAGTAATGACAATTCCCTAAATACAATCTTAAAGAACATGGCAATCACTGGAACCTTAATATTAGGCATAAATTTATTACTAGATGCAAGCTTCGGTAACATTAGTTTTCCATAACCTGTAAAGAAATTATCCATACAGTCATCATTATTGTTTAAAACTGATGCATCTTCATCTAACAGACAACAATCCATATTTTCATAGTCATATATGGACAGGTTCAACAAATCAGTGTCAATGTCAGCATCAACTTCAACATTTTCATCAGTACTACAACTTCCCATATGCGCAGTGTCATTTATATTAGAAAAATAAACTTTTAAATAAAGCTTCCTTAAAAAGCCTTTAAGTTCCATATACACATCCCCAAGTGAGGGAAAAAAAGTTGGCACAAATTTACTGCCTTTTAATAATAATAATTCCATATCCTCACTCAGAGATAAATCAGATAAATTAACCACACAAAGAGAACGTTCATTAGGCAAACTCACATTATTATTCTTTAAAGCGGTTCCTTCCCTTCCGGCCGTTTCTCCCACGGCCCGATCTACTACCCTGAAAGGAACTGTCATTTTTAGAAGTCTTTACTCCGCCATTAGTACATTCAGTCTCAACATTCTCGTTGCCAGTGAATTCTACAAAAGTTACATTTTTAGGACCAAAAGTACCTTTTTCACGTTCACCCGAAGATGTAGACACACTCCTCTGCCTGGAAGAATTCCTTCTCACCTTTGACCTACTACGCGTTTTTCACGCTGCCAGGAAAAAAGTGCACCCGTTTCATAGTCTTTCAAATCACGTAGCAGCTTACTTCTTTTCAATACCAATCCTACCCTTTCTGCTAAGGATGGAAAAATGTATTGATGGATATGGGGGGTGTATACATCTGCAACTTTGATTTTCAGAATTTCGAATTATCAGGCTCCTGTATTAGTTTGTTCTGACTAACTGTGGAAGTATGAGGAATGTTTTTATCTGCAGATGTTAAGTTGTCAATCTCGCCTTCATTCTTGCTGGATGGGTTCGGAGCCGATCCTCCGCTCCGACTCTGCCACTTACTAAAGCTCGAGAGCTTATTTTACCGGCTCGAGGCAACCTTGTATCCCATGATGCTGGGCGATAACTCCCCAGATCTCGTTTGCCGCTTTCGCTTGCAAGGTGCGTATTTTTTACCGGCTCCTGGTAAGTCTTTATATTTATAGTGTTCAGTCACCCCTTTGAGTTAAATTTTCACCCAGTTGTCCTTTTTCAATAGTTAGCAACTACCTTTAACTCTATTACTGTTTTATACCTTCCCCTTTTATCCCTTGTATCCCTCCCCCTCCACTCTTAGGTTAGGCCTTAAGCCTGCCCCTTTCCTAAATTTTCTTAGGGATCCTGTGGAGTGTTTGGGTGTGTCAGTATCCCTTAACATTTTTATTGTTATTTTATAATTTTTTGAGTGTGTGTGTGTTTTTCTCTTACCTTTGTGAACCCTCGACACTGTTATGTCGAAGGAACCAAAGGAAACTAAGGTCTCAGGCTTTAAGAAGTGTGACTCGTGCTGTCAGAAAATGTCTCTGACAGACGGTCACACTTCTTGTGTTTACTGCCTGGGACCCCTGCACCTGCAGGACTCTTGTTCTGTATGTCATGCCTTCAGTCCAAGAGTCCTGCAGGAGCACAGGAACAAACTTATACTGAGGGGCTTGTTAAAGCCCGAGGGCTCCCCGACTAAGTCTGCGTCGGGGAAGCCCTCGAAACCAGCAAAACCGTCGGCTCCAAGTACTAAGCCTTCGGCTGCTGGCTCCTTGTCTGTGCCTAGATCGGCTCCGGCTGGAGCCGATCCCTTTCAGTCACAGGTTCCGGTCTCGGCACCACTCGGTGCCGATACCTATGAGCCCATGCTTTCACTGTCTGCTCCGGCTGGAGCCGACGTGTCCTCGGCTCTGTTGGCTCCATCCAAGAAGAGGTCAAGATCCCCTTCATTGGAGTCCATCCATTCGGCTCCGAGATCTCCCCTGCTCTCGGAGCGGAGCCATCGGAGCCGATCTTCTCGGCCGTCCAGACTTTCAGATCACGACCTTGAGAGAGTGGTAAGTAGGCTGTTAAAGTCTCAGGCATTGGCCCAGATGATCTCTAGCCCGTCTCATCAGATGGTAGCTATTACGATTCCACCTAATTTTCCTCCTTCGACTCTCCCTCAGAGTTAGGAGCCGGAGCTCCTCGGAGCCGAGACTGTTGTGGCGTCTGAGCCGATACCCCCCCCTTCGGCTCCTTTGTCTTCCGCTCCGATCTCCTCCTTGATACCTTCATTGGACAGATCCGGGCGCCTGGTCTCTCTCGTCTGCTCCGAGGGGGCGAGTGGCATCGGACCATTGTCCGACCCCGTTCTCCCTCTCAGTGCGTCGGTGCTGGTGAGCTCGGCCCCGACATCGGCCTCGGAGCCTTCCCTGTCTGTGCGGCCTGGGGTTCTTACCTCTTCGGAGCGGGGGCCCTTTCTGATAGGGGAACCTTCAAGGTGATGAGCGTACTAGCCCCAGGGCATAGTCAACGGTCAGCTTCATCAGCTCCTTCCACTACAGTGCCTGCTGATGTCTCTTCCCACTCTTGCTCCCGGACCCAGAGATCCAACGCCTCAGGTTTCCCCATTGGGAATTTCTTCCTCTTCCGAGGCTTCTCCTGACATGTCAGCGGAGCCTCCGCGTAAGAGGACATGTAAGAGGAAGCATGTGGACTCCCCCGAGTCCATTACATCTGACACCGACTTGGATGAGTCGGAGGGATCCCCAAAGTCCCCCTCTGCGGATGTCTTTCTCAGACATCCTAGAAATCCTAAAGCAGAGGGGGAACTGGTCTTCCCTTAATTCTTCAAAGGACGAGTCTGTGTACCTGGAGGCGTTTGGTTCTCGGCCCTCCACCTCCTGGCTGTCTCCGCCTTTCGACCCCCTTATGGAAGTAGTGGCTCGGAAGGCGTGGTCGGCCCCGGATTCGGTGGAACCCACCCCTCGGAGGCCATCTAAATTCATCACAGCACCAGTTGACAAGCAATTCCTAACAAAAGGTGTACCGGCTGCAGCCACCAAGAAGGAACTAGCTGATCCTTCAGTACCTATCCATCCTCCTAATAAGGATTCTAGGACCATGGATAGGTACGGTAAGCGGATGTTTTCTTCAGAGACCTTTGCCATGCGGTCGCTGAATTACTTGTCACTTCACCCGCCTTCAGAGAGAGATTCTCAGAGTTGGGAGAAGTCTTACAGGATCCATCAGCTGCTGGGTCCCAGGATAAAATAAACTCACAGCTTGGAACCCTGAACTCGATTGTTAACTCCTCCATGCGTCTAATTTCATATGCAGCCGATGGAGCGAGTAGGGCCGCGGGCACAGGAGTGGCCTTAAGGCGTCACGCCTGGATGCGGCTGTGTAATTTTGCGGACCCTTTCAAGGCGTCCTTCACATTCCCCTTTTGATGGTTCGGCTTTGTTCGGACCTCAAGTGAAAGACACCTTGACCAGATGTGAACAAGATGGCAAGACACTTTCTGCCGTAGGAGTCAGTTTCTCCACCCCTTCAAGACCATACCGTAAGGGTGGGAAAATGTGGTTCCGCAAATCTCAAGGAGTCACGCCTGACGCAAGAGGTCAGTTTACCCCCAGAGGCAGAGGGGGTAACAATAGATGCCGCCCTAGGGGCAGAGGGGGTCCGCAGAACCAGGGTAGCAGGGAGCCTCTCTCTGACAAACCTTTCCAGCATCCCTGAGATGTTGCCCGATTGTCCACCTTCGGAGGCAGTCGGGGGAAGATTGTCGCTGTACCCAATAAGCCTGGCTTTCCCTTACTCAAGACAAATGGGTACAGTCGATCATATCAGAGGGTTACAAAATTCCCTTTATTCAAACCCCAATTCAGCAAAAGGGAACCCTTCCAGACGTTCCACCTGGTCTAAGGGAACTAGCAGTATCAGAAATATCAGAAGTGCTAGCAAAAAGAGCCATCCAGCCAGTCCCAGCAGACCAATTAGGATCCGGAATCTACTCAAGGTTCATTTTGGTACTGAAAAAGACAGGGGACTGGAGACCAATATTAGATCTCAGCAAACTGAACAAGTTTGTAAAGAGAACAAGATTCCAGATGGTCACGCTACAGTCCATTCTGTCCTTTCTGGGCAAGGACAATTGGATGTGCTCCGTGGACCTTTAGGATGCGTACTATCAAAATTCACAGGCGCTCCAGAAGGTTTCTCCGCTTTCGGCTGGGGGCCAGTCACTACCAGTTCAGAGCCCTGCCCTTTGGTCTCACTACAGCCCCCAGAGTGTTCACCAAATGTATGGCAGCGGTTACGGCTCACCTGAGACGGAAAGGATTCCAGGTGTTTCCATATCTAGACGACTGGCTCCTCAGTGCCACCACCAGGCATCAACTTCTCCAAGCAAGCGCTTACACCATTCGCATTTGCAGAGGGCTAGGAATCTCTCTAAATTTCGAAAAGTCTGCCTTGTCGCCTTGTCAGTCTATTTCCAACTTGAACACCGTACAACTTTCAGCAAAGTTAACAGACCAAAGGGTCTTAGATATTCAAAACCATGTCCATGTTTTTCTTCAGAGCGACAAAATTCAGGCCAGGTATGTCCTGAAAGTATTGGGTCTTATGGCGGCTGCCATAACACTTCTTCCCCTTGCACGTTTTTACATGCGTCTTCTACAGTGGATGCTTTTCGCCCAATGGTCTTTTCAGCAACTCCCCATGCACCACAAGATCATGATAACTCCAACTTGCAAAAGTCATCTGTCCTGGTGGATATTGTCCCTTCAAGTCCATCAAGGCAGACTCTTCGTTCCTCCTCCCCCGGTCTCCACGGTGACATCGGACACCTCCCTGATCGGGTGTGGGGGGGGGGGGGCATTTTCAGGGCAGGATGGTTCATGGCACTTGGCAACCTTTCGAACGCCACCTACAATGTCCTAGAGATGAGAGCAGTGCTTTTAACATTGCAAGCCCTCCACGACTCTCTTCCCCTAGGAACTATTGCAATCCAAACGGACAATATGTCCGTAGTGTGGTATATCAACAAGCAAGGCGGAACCAAGTCGTATCCCCTGTGTCGAGAGGCACTCGGACTTTGACAATGGGCGATCTCCTGTCAGCGGTTTCTGATAGCAACGCATATCCCCGGGAAGTCCAACATCATAGCGGACAGGTTGAGCAGAGCTATACTCATGCCACACGAGTGGTCTCTCAAACAATTGGTAGCGGAAGAGGTTTTTCAGAAGTGGGGCCTTCCTTGCTGCGATCTCTTTGCTACACCCCAAAATAGCAAATGCCCTGACTTCTTCACCCTCTTCCCCCTTCCAGGCCATCCCCTCAGAGACGCTCTAGTCCAAGATTGGCCTCGGGGACTTCTCTATGCTTTTCCACCCTTTCCTCTAATCCCACAAGTAATTCAGAAAGCAACCGCTTTGAGAGCCAAGTTGATTCTCATTGCCTCTTATTGGCCTCGACAGATATGGTTTCCCTTCCTACATCATTATCTTTTGGTACAGCCTTGGCATCTGGACCCAGCTCCAGATCTGTTGACCCATCATTCGGGGCAGCTGCACCAATCACTACATTCTCTCAACCTCACTGCTTGGTTGCTCCACTTCCGTCCTTAGCCAGGCTTCCTATGATTTCTAATCCCGTCCGGGATATCATAGTAGCTTCCCTTAAATCTTCCACCAGAAGGAAGGATTTACACTAGTAAATGGAAATGTTTCTCCTCCTGGGCAAAGGCAAGGAATATAGATCCCTTTACTGCCCCAATTCATTCGGTCTTAGACTTCCTAGCTGAAATTTTTCATTCAGGGTCTTCTGCCTCTACAGTAAAGGTTCAATTGGCAGCCATATTGAATTTTCATACGGGCTTATCGGACCACAACATCATGTCCAATAAGCTTTGCAAAGCTTTCCTTAAAGGTGTATATTTACTTAAGCCTCCGATCAAAGACCCTCCACCTCAGTGGGATCTTAATTTAGTCTCAACATCCTTGATTCTTCCCCCCTTTGAATCTGCGGTCTCCTGTTCATTGAAATTTCTTTCCTGGAAGACGCACTTCCTAGTCGCCATTACTTCTGCTAGAAGAGTATCTGAGCTTCACGCCCTCTGCATTCATCCTCCCTACTTAATCTTCCATAAAGACAGAGTTTCTCTAAGGACTAATCCATCCTTCTTACCCAAGGTGGCTTCGCAGACAAATTTAAATCAATCCGTTGATCTCCCAGTTTTTTTTCCCAAACTATATTAATAGAGCGGAGCAAAAGCTACATTATCTAGATGTTCACCGCCAGCTCCGATACTATTTGGATAGAACCAAACAAATAAAGAAGTCCGATAAATTGTTTTTATCGTACGCAGAAAATAAGAAAGGCCTTCCTGTTTCCAAGGTAACCCTGTCTAGGTGGCTGTCTTCTGTGATTACATCTATTTATCAACTCAGAGGCAGGGAATTAACTTCTAAGCCAAAAGCCCATTCAACTAGAGCACTAGCTACATCTACAGCTTTTCAAGCTAGACTACCAATAGACACCATCTGTGCGGCATTGGACATGGCATCCAGGGACAGAGCAACTTTTGGTTCCACCATTCTTAAGAGTCTGTTCCAGTGAGCCACCCAGGATGAAGGTGCTAGGGACGTGGCCCCATCCAGCAAGAATGAAGGCGAGATTGACAACTTAACATTGAGAAGTTATGTACCTACCATAACGTTCCATGTTGTCTTCTCTCGCCTTCTTTCTTGCATCCCACCCACCATCCCCCTAGCCTGGACAGACCCGAGAAGATTTTCCCTTCCTTGAAGGGTCCTCTTATTCCCTTGTTCACCATCTAGGTGTCCTAGGAAATATATATAGTGTAGATAATTATCTTTGGGGGGTTTTATCCCTCTTCCTCCTCCTCCTTCCAGTTGGAGGATTTTGTTTTATTGGCCTATGCTAGGTTTTTCAACTTCCAAATGAGATCTGGGGAGTTATCGCCTAGCATCATGGGATATAGGGTTGCCTCGAGCCGGTAAAATAAGCTCTCGAGCTTTAGTAAGTGGCCGAGTCGGAGCCGAGGATCAGCTCCGAACCCATCCAGCAAGAAAGAAGGCGAGAGAAGACAACTAACATGGAACGTTATGGTAGGTACATAACTTCTCATTTCTTTCTGTGAAGTAAAAAACTTGCTTAGAATAACTGTTTTTGTTCTGTCACACGGAGCTGGTTTGTGTGTGTGCGATTCTGATACTACTACCAGGGCTTTAGCCACTGGTACTATATTGAGGAGGTTTGCAAGGCTGCATTCTCAGAGCCTCGCATATGTTAAAAGTGAGGTTTAAAAATTCATCCGTTATA
Organism: Protopterus annectens; assembly: GCF_019279795.1. NCBI lineage: Eukaryota > Metazoa > Chordata > Ceratodontiformes > Protopteridae > Protopterus > Protopterus annectens. The sequence goes on from NC_056751.1 coordinate 250,488,230, forward strand.
CAGATAGTTTGTTCCCCACTGCTCCAGAGGTTAGCAAAAAATGTGGCGAAAGAGGCAAGCTGATACGCAGTTATGCACAAGTTTTAAGAAGAAATAGCAAGGGGGCTCCAAAACCCAGCACAGTCCAAAATGGTTGAGTGACTATTCTAGAAACCTTGTGAGCCCCCTCCCATCCTGCCCCCCCCCCCCTTTTTTTTCTTCTAGAAAATTTGACTTTTTTCCATTTTTCGCTTTGGCAACAGATATTTTACAGAAACTCATTCATCAAGGTTGCAGGTGGTAGTGGGAAGAAATTTTTTGAGGAGTCCTTTCTGATCCTCCAGATCAGACTTGTTTCCACTGGTTCTTCATCGCATGCTGACCCATAGAGTGATAGAATGCAGTTCTTCCTTCTGAGGCGAGGAACAAGGGTGTTCTTGTGCCAAAGAAGCAAAATGCTTGGAGACCAGTCTTTCCTAAATCTCTTTTGTGATGGTGCTTAAATTCAAAATGATGTTGCTTCATGACCTGTTCCTCCTCCTCCTTCCTCTTTCAAGTATAGTATTATCACATTCCTCTTCATCTAAACTTCAAGCTTTTTAATGTGATCCAGACACACACAACCTTTTCCATTCTCTGCCTTATCCTGTATACTATCCACGTCGAGGTCCAGTTATAGCTCACTGCTGACTACAGGCTATCCACTTTTGTCTATATTAAGACAGCTTGCTTATCTTTACAGAATCTCTTTCAAAGTGTAACGAATCTTTTGAGTAATATCGTGAATGTTCTTTTGGAATCCCAGCTTCTGTAAAACATTCTTGACTGCTCCACACAGAATTGTATTCCTGGGATGTAAACTAGACACCTCATTTCAAAGAATCTTTCTTCCACAGGAAAAAATTAATCTGTTTAAGATTTTCTATTAAGACTTTGGTCAGTATGAGGGAGTTTCTCAGGATTTGGGTCTCATGGCATCTGATTCTCCACATATCCTTGGTAAGAGAACATGATAGTTTTGAAGTCTATTTGGTCTAGCACCAACACCCTTTCTTTTTAAATTCCGGTGCTGAGTTTGTCAGAAGAAAAATCATGCGGTGGAGATGGATATCCTTAAATCTGGTCTCCCCGGTTTCAAACAGTTGATCACTGCAGACACCACAGACTTTGCTTGTGGAACAGTTTCAATTGGGATAAAAGTGCAAGGAGTGTGGGACACCACTGACTGATGCAAGCATATAAACATCAAGGAGATACTTGCCCTGATCGAGGCATTCAACTCTCTGAACCATCTTTGGTCTCTGGGACCTCTTCAAATGTCTACAGATAGTGCCACAGTTATGTGGTAAATAAACTAGCAAGGAGGAACCAGGTTGTGTACCCCCTTTGCAGACTAGCCATGTTGGTTTGGAATATAGTTTTCACAGCAGTCTCACTCTGTAGACATCCTACATTCCATCAGAGCAAAATTGAGTTGCAGACTACCGGAGCGGGACCAGGGCAGACCTTCACGAATGGAAAGTAGATCGGGTGGCCTTTCAAGTTTTGATCCATCTTTTGATTCATCTGTGGGGAAGTTCAGCTAGCCCACTTTTACCTCCTCTCTGAACAGTCAGTTGTCACGATTCCGTTTCAGCAGTTGCCCTCTTCCTCAGTCACCCTTTTTTTTTTTAAATGCCGTTGTGTGGACATGCATTTTTTTGCTAGGAATGTCCTCTCAGGCTTAGCCTCATCCTTTTAGATGGTATGGTGGGGGCATGACATTGATTCTCAGTCATCTGCAGACTTTTAGTCAGAGGTCTTGGTTCATGGTCTGGTGATCAGAAAAGTAAGTGTTGAACAAGTAAGTTCCCAGCACTGAGCACTGTAGGACACAAGTATTCCCCTTCATCCTCTGATAAGGCATCTGCTGCCTACACTATATAGGTCCTGTCTTGCGCAGTTTACATTCCATCTTACTACATGGGGGATTACTTTTTTTAATAATGCATTAAGCTTAATAACTATGCTAGCATGTGGGATGGTATAATGTACCTTAGCTAGAGCAAGATATGTTATGTGGACAGCATGACTGCCATTAACCTGTGGTGCTGTTCTTCAAAGAAGTTACCGAGATTCATTAAACAGGGTCTATTCTTGACAGTCAAACTGCTGTGGATCTAGTCTGAGAATATACTTAGATGGGTAGCTTGTTCCAGAGTATGGGTTTAGGTCCCTAGAGTGTGTAGCTCTGAGGGATTGGGATTTCTTTAGGTGTAGCATGCCCAACAGGTCTGGGTGTGACCTAGCTTTATATGTTGGGGCAGAGATCACCTCGGAGTAGGCAATATGCCATGAAATAAAGCTGGAGTTTTGTAGGGCATCTGTTTGAGGCCAGTAATCCTCTCTGTGAGGTACTTCTGTGGCCTTTCCAGCTGCTGCAGATGTTCTTCGTGTTTCGCTGTTGCAGTCATTACATTTGGGTAATCTGCTGGTAGGTTGCCCTCATTCGGCCTGATTAACAAAGTCTTGGGTCCTGCGTCGTTTGCTGTCTTTTCTTCCACGATGTCAGGTCGTCAGGGGTATAAAACATTCAGCCGATGCCATTACATCCGTCTTTCTTGCCTTGCGGTGCCCGAAGCAGAAGCAGTTCGCAAGTGACGGTCAGCCGACTCCTGAAATTTTTGTTTGAGTTTCAGAAAGTCTTCAACTTAGTCAGGTACCCCGTTGGGGAAACTTTTTCTTGCTTCTTACCGATGTCCGTAAAAGTTTAATAATTGCATTACTTGTGGGAAGCAAATACCTCATAGATTTTCATTTGTACTGTATTCCTTGCCTAGGCCCTGACCATGACGTAGTTTGCTGTCGGTTTTGTGCTTTATTCAGCGCACTGTCCGTCGGTACACTTTTGCCTGGAAATGTTTCTGTTCTCTGTTTAATTATCCAGAAATGACCGGTTAGCCATCCAACTACTGGAATTCTGAAAAAAACGCAAAGAAAAAGACAGGCCATTGAGGTCCAAAACTGCCGACGAAGCTTCTCCTAAGCCAGTCGCCAGTTCGCCGGTACTCTGAGGCATTTTCACAGCCCCTGATACCCGCTACTTCTGACTCGCAGGCCTCTACTAAGATGCTTCACCTGTGGAACCCGCGGATGTCTCTACCTTGGATGGGCCCAGAGCTGCTGTGCAGGCACTGGCTTCTGAGGGTGTATTCAGGCCTACAGATTTGCTTATTAAACCACCTCCACATTGTATTCTAAGGCCTAAATCTCGTTCTATGTCTAAAAAACTGACTCCCAGGCCACATGTTCAGGCCCCTATGCCTAAAAAACTATCATAATGGCTGAAGATCTTGCTACTCTAATCAGGGTTAGTCAACCCCCCCCCCCCCTTCTAAGAGGCCTAGGATTGAGCTTGACTATGAATCTTGTGATCAGGACTCTTTCTTCTTCTTCTTCCAATGACCTGGATTTGTCCATTCCTACTTATGAGGATTCTGATGCAGAGGATTCCATTCCCTCTGCCCCCCCCCCCCCCCCCCCGAGGACTCCTACCTTAAAGGGAGCATTTCCACTGGGAAAGTCAGGAATTTTCTGAATCTAAAAAGAGGCTTGGGGATTTCCTTCTACCTCAGCATAGGCCTTTGGCTGTACCCTACTGTACTAGGTATTGTTGATGTGTTTTCGGAATCCATTATGGCCCCTGATTCCCTGCCTCTGGCTCCCAGTAAACCTGACCGATACAACAGGGTTCCTGAGTCCTACAAGTTCCTTTCAAAAATCTTGGTGCAGACCCAGAAACCATTTCTCAGGGGCCCAGGGGCATTAAGGCTTCTACTACTAAAAATCCTACCCCTTCTGATAGAGACTCCAGGGTGCTGGATAGATGGGGTAAAAAGGTTTATACTTCTGCAACATTGGCAGTCAGAGCTTTAAACGGCCAATTGCATATGCTAACATATCAACAGCATATTATGGGACTGCTTAAACCAGAAAATGATTTTTGACTGTGTGGAAAAATAAAGATTTACAGGATTTATTGCATTCAGCTGAAAAAGTTGGAAAACATACTTTGCAATGTGGTTTTGATTCTTTAGAGGCCTCTTGCAGGACTGCTGTTACTGGGTCTGTGCTTAGAAGGCATGCTTAGCTTAAGGAGCAATCTCTGCCTGATCATGTTTAAAGCAAAATTGTTGGATGCTCCTTTAAATCAGGACCGCCTCTTTGGCAATAAGGCTGAAGAAGTTCTAAAAAGTGGAAGATGAAGATAAATCTATGCAAACTGTGAAAGATTTCTTAAAAGTGCAACCTCCAAGATTTAGCAGGCACCGGCCTACTAAGAATTGGCCCTTTCCAGCTCTTTCCAGATCCACTCAAGCCAAACCCAGACATGCCAAAAGCACCAGGTTTCAGTCCCAAGGGACTCTCAGAACTAAGCAATGGGGTGCTTCCACTTCCAAATCTGGGAATAACAGGACACCCCCCCCCCCATGGTAAACAGTCTCCATGACTTTCCTTTAAAATTACCAAGCACTTACCTTTTTAGCCACCCCTTTGGGGGGAAAGGTTGCTCTTCATGCAAAAAACTGGGAACTCATAATCCAGGACAAATGGGTTTTAAATTCTGTGTCCCAGGGATACAGATTTTATTTCCACACTTTGCCAACACCAAACGGGTGGCCAGATCTTCCCCCAAATCAGTGGGCAGAGGCTCAGAAACAAGTACTTTCCCTCTTAAACATGGGGGCTATTCAGCCAGTACCAGATGGGGGCTATTCAGCCAGTACCAGAAGAGGAAAATGGAAAAGGTTTCTATTCCAGGCTTTTCCTGGTACCCAGAAAAGATCTTTCTGGACATTCCAAAATACAAGATGCTGAGACTTCACCAGTTACTACCTATGCTAGACAAGGATGCCTGTTTGGCAACTCTAGATTTTAAAAGAAGCTTACCTGCATATCCCAATCAGGGAATCTTGCAGAAGATACCTACGCTTCAAAGCAGGCTACTTGCATTATCAGTTCTCTGTACTGCCCTTTGGCTCGTCTACTGCACCCAGGGTATTCACATAGTGCCTGGCACCAGTAATTGCATTTGCAAGCAAATAACTAGTCATACGTGGACGATTGTCTAATTCAGGCAGAGAACCAGGCCATACTTAAAACTCATCTGGCGTTTGTAAAAGGGGTTCTAACTTGTCTAGGGTACACCATAAACGAAAAGAAATCACAACTGGTACTCTCTCAACAGATTACATTCCTGGGTGCAAGCTTGAATACAACTGCCCAGATGGCTTTCCTCACGCCAGAAAAACATTCATTTGGTAACTTACTTCAAACAAGTGGCCACAAAAACCCTGCTATCTGCACGACAAATATTGCAAGCCTTGGGGTTTATGGCCTCCTGCATTCTTCTAATTCCATATGCAAGACTGCATATGAGGAAACTTCAGTGGTACTTAGTCTATGGAGTCAACATTGTCACAGCCAGGAAGCAAAGATTCCTATCATACCTTGCCTACGTCGAGAGTTCCCATGGTGGGCAGAGGCCTGCCACCAAAACAAGGAACTGCCATTCACACTACCCTCTGCCACCCAAATCCTAACTACAGACTCATCAGACTATGCATGGGGTCTCACCTGGCAGGGAAGTGCGTTCAGGGCAAATGGAGCTCAAATCAAATGCACCTACATATCGAAAAGAAATGTTAGCTGTACAGAATGCTCCGACAGCCTTAAAGGACTACATTCATCCAGGACAACTAGTGGTAAAGACTGACAACACCACAGTTATGTGGTACACAAACCAGCAAGGGGGGGGTACATATTCATACCCCCTCTGCAGACAAGCCATGGCATTGTGCTACCAAATGCAACTACAAGCTCAATTCCTGCCAGGAAAACTGAATATACTGGCAGACAAACTAAGCAGAAATCTCATGGACCCACATGAGTGGAAATTGGAACCACGGATTTTCAACATGTTGACAAGCAAATGGGGGAGCCCAGACCATATATCTATTTGCCCCCCCCCCCCCCCCCCCCAGAACTACCAGTTGGACAAAGTTTGCACAAGAACTCCTTATAGGTTCATAGGTAAATACTTATAGGTTCATAGGTAGATACTAGGCTATCTGCCCTAGGGCATTTATAAGCCTAGCCAGAGTGTATTTGGCTTCCTCCTCCCTATTAGATTAGTCTACTGTGCTTCTGTAAAGTAGGTCACAGAAGGTACCCTTTTAAGATTAGTTTACTGTGCCTCTGTCTAGCAGGGACACAGAAGAGATCCCAGGGGTGAATTTGCGATTTCCCATCCACGCATCCAGATTTCGCTTGAAGAGGGTCAGCGAGGGGCTATGTCTAACATGAATTGGGATTCTATTCCAGAGTGAGGGGAGCCTCTGGGAAATTAATCTGTCCCTCCAGCATGTCCTATTTATTTTTGTGCTGAGGTTTAGGTCCCTGGAGCGTGTAGCTCTAAGGGACTTGAATTTTTTGAGGTGGAGCATGTCCATTAATTCTGGGTTTGACATGGCTTTGTATGTCAGGCATAGATCGCCTCTGAGTAGGCGGTAAGCAACGAAGTAGAGCTGGAGTTTCTTTAGTCGAGCTGCATAGGACATCTGTTTGTAGCCCATGATCCTCTTGGTGAGGTACTTTTGGGGTCTCTCCAGTTGCTGCAGGTGTCTGGTAAGGTACATCCCAAAAGGGGCATTGTATTCAATTATGGGCCTGATGAGTGACGAGTAGAGGGGCACAATGAACTCTCTTGATCTAGATGCAAACCCTTTCGTGATGAGGTGGGCTATATAGAAGGTCTTTCTAACCACTTTGGCAACGTGATTATCAAAGGAGAGATTACTATCTACGTTGGTCCCCAAATCTCTAATTACTTCTTCCATACTTAATGGATTACCACCTATGTGGTAATTTGTGGGCACCTTGTTTTTCCCAAAGGGGAAGACTGTGCATGTTTTAGCATTTAGCTTGAGGCCGTGGCTCTGGCACCAAGCATCCGTCTCTGTGAGACCCTTTTGGAGGATGCTTGTGTCAGCTGGAGATTCGATTATGGCTCCCAGTTTGCAGTCATCTGCGAACTTTGTCAGCCATAATCCCCCCCGTGTTAGCCTGAACCTCAGAAGTATATACCGAACAAGAAAGGTCCCAGAACTGAGCCGTGTGGGACGCCACTTGTAACTGGTTTGGAATCGGACATGGCACCTGCGATTCTGACCATGTGGGTTCTATCTCTGAGCCAGTTTGCAACCCATCTTGTGATATAGGGGTTGATATTTAAGCTGGTAAGCTTATTTATGATGCCCGAGTTGGGTATTGTGTCGAAGGCTTTTGCGAGGTCCAGGTAGGCTGTGTGGACTACCTTACCCTCATCTATGGCTTTGGTAACTGTTTCAAAGAAACTAGGTTTAAGAGGTAAGATCTGCCCTTAACAAAGCCGAATTGGGTAGGGTCCAGTGTCTGGAGGCTCCCAATGTCTTTGTTTATGAGTTCCGTGATAATACGCTCCATAGCTTTACAGACCAGACTAGTCAGGCTTATGGGGCGATAATTTCCGGGGTCCGTTGTGGCACCACCTTTGTGGAGTGGGACCACTGTAGCTGTATGCCATTCTTTGGGTACATATCCTGTGGTAATGCTAAGTTTGAACAGTGACTTAATGTGAGGGTTCAGTTCTTCTTGGAGCTCGTGTAAGACACAGCCTGGGACACCGTCCGATCCCATAGATGCTGTTTTTGTTTTTGCTTTGGAGAGGGCAGCTTTCACCTGTGCATCTGTGATGTCAGGGAGGTTACGTTCAGTTGGGATAGGCATTTGCTCCTTTGTGGGGGGGGGGGAGAAGTTTGCGCTGAATCTGTCTGCCAGGATGTTGGCTATGTCTGTAGGTTCGGTATATTTTGTACCGTTATGCAACAATTCAGAGCATATCTGGGAGTTTCCGCCCATGTTCCTGACATAACTAAAGGCGGCCTTGTGATTATCTTTAGTGTCTAGGGCAATTCTTCCTTCGAAGCTGGCCTTTGATTTTATGAGGGATCGAAGTTTCTTGCTAATGCTGATCAGAGATGCCTTCCCTTTTTGGGATTTTGCTCTGTCATGTAGTAGCTTCCTCTTTCTGTTGTATAGCTTATTTATGGCTGGGGTCCACCAGACCAGTCTCCTGTTTTTGGAGGAGTGAGTCTTGGTTTTATTTGGGATAGCAGGATCCATGCATTCCTGCAGGTGGTCATAGAATGCATTTGTAAAGAATTCTGCGGATTGGGCTGTATTATCCTCTGGCCCAGGGGCTTTGAAGGATTCCACCTCAGTCTTGAAGTGCAAAGTTGGCTTTTGAGAAATTCTTTACAGTGATTTCCTTGGCTGGGGGTGGGGACGGGATATGGATGTCCAGGGAAATTTGTTTATGGTCTGATCTTAGCAATGAGGGATTTACCTCTGGTGTGGAACATAGAATCCTCATGTTGGTGATGACCAGGTCCAAATATGTTCCCTCTTGTGGGAGTGGTGACCAGTTCCATTGCGTTAGAGTTTATAAATTCAAGGAACCGTTGGGCGAGGGTGTTTGGGCTTGAGTAGTTTTCCCAGTCAATGCTTTGGTAGTTGACGTCTCCCAATAACAGTGTGTGGAGAGACCTTCATATTATCTCCATATTCTCCAGCGTTCTTAGGAATGCCAAGTGGGGTTCCTGTAATAGGGAGGGTGTTCTGTAGCAGGCTACAAACTGAAAGGCAGTTTTGCCCGCTGTTAGTTGCACATGGATGGTTTCCGATGCTTCGTGCAGTGCCACTAACCTGGAGGTGTAGGTATCTTTGAATATAGATACTCCCCCTCCTTTTGTGCTTCGGTCCAAGTTTTGGGGCCGAAACTCATGGTATGAGTTATAACCTGGTAGTGCTGGGTTGCTCTCAGGAGCCTTGAACCAGGTTTCTGTTACTGCACAGACATAGATTTTCTCCATACTGAGGAGAGCCTCGAGTGCGTGCATGGGTTTAGACTTCTGGCATTGAGTAGCATTTCCTTTAGTTTTTTTTTATCCTTGGGTTGTCTATGGAGGTGGGTTTGTCCTTTGAGCCTTGCCTAAAAAAGGCACTATAGGGGTGGCAAGAGCCTTGGCCAGTATACGAAAGCCTAAGGGTGACAGGTGCAAGCCGTCCCTAGCGAAGCAAACGTGGCTTGTCGAGCATGTCATCCCAGGCAGACAGACATTGGATCCCCTTTGACAACAATACCTTAGCCAATTGTTGAAATTGATCATTTTGTCTTTATACTGTGGCATCATTCTTGGTGAGGGCAAGATGCTACTCAAGGTCAGGGTCATACCAGCCTGGGCTACATGGTCAGAGAGCTGCTCTGCCTCTCCATGTAGTCCAGGGAGGTACGTCTCGGGTCATTCACACCATCATGGACTATGACTGAGTCATACTTGTACTTGCTTTGGAGTGACCTGAGTGTTTGCGTTATGTGATGGATCCTGGCACCCGACAGGCAGCTTACAGTGACCTTCTTCTTGTTCATTCTGGTGAGCGGGACGTCAGTGTGCCGGACAATAGAGTCCCCTATAACAAGTGTATTTGGTGTGGTGTTTGGCCTTAAGGGCTGTGACTGTGAGGCACACTGATTTCGTGAAATATGTGATTCGTGGTTATTGTTGAGGGGTGGCTGTTGCTTGGATATTTGCTTAGGAGGTCTTTGCTGTTTAGGCAGATTTTTATTTAGAGCCTCCGAGTTGGTTTTTGTGTGTTTGTGTTGGGTATGCAGATGCAATAGGTCTGTGTGAGACTGGATTTGTAGTGTGGGTGGTTACCTTTTCCTCCTGACTGACTGTGCCAGTCTTGGGTTGAGAGAGCTCTGCCTCCAGTTTGGCTGTGTAACTGCATCTCTCACATGTATTAGAGTTTGTTGGAAGGAGGAGAGGGTTGTCTGTGTGTGTGTACATAAGGCAATTGTAACATTGCCTCAAAATTCCCAGATTCACCAGCTGGACTGGAGAGTAACCTTGAAACTGACCCTTGGACATACCAGATAAGTATAGGGAACTGTTTTTTTTACTGATCAGATTAGGGAAGGGAACTGATTTTTCACTTTATCAGGAAGGACCAGTCGGGAGCCTAATACTTATGAGAAGTCAAGGAGGGTGTAGTGCTTTAGTTGGTCTTTCTTTATAAGAGCTGAGCAAGTGCAGGGCTTTAGAAAGAGAATAGAGTGATTACTTTGAGAGTTTGAACAGTTCTAAGGGAAAAAGTAAAGAGCAGACTTTGTGGAGCTTGGAGTACTTTAAACCTGTTTAGGTGGCGCTGCTCAGTGTGCAAAACCGGGCAAAAAGAGAGTTGTAGGGTTTTAAGAGAGACAGATCAAGGAGTTTAGATTTGACCCAAAATGGTCAATAAAACTACAGCTTCTAGGTAGTAACCACTCCTCCAGGGACAGGCAGGCTGTTCACTGTTAACCACTCCCACTGGTGAACACAGAGACTTCCCTTTAGCCCAAGCAAGCACTGGCCTTCTAGAAACTTCCAAACATTTCAGAACAGCAAATCTGTAGCTGAACTTTCTTAATTTTCAGAAAGTGGGGAAAAAAGCAAGATTTTTTTTTTTCTTTTTGTTGTAGTTTAAAGGTAGCAGAGATACACAAGCAGAAAAATAATCACAACAGTGCAATAAATGACCCCACACTTGAGTGCTAGGTCAAAATCAGGTAAAATGCAGTTTTTAGAGAAAAAAAAACTATTTTAAATTAAGTGCAACACAGGAAATGCAGTGAACAGGCTCTAGATGTGTTCCAAGTACTGTTACTGTTACAGATATAAACTTTAGCAAGCCTGAAAATGCCAAAAAATAGACTGCAAAGCAATAAAACTTAACAAAAAATCAGAAGAAAATACTTAAAATCACAAAAGTGGCTCCTTTTCTTCTCTCAGCAAAAAAAAGCTCCTCACAAAAAAGCCTGGAAAGTGGATGCTCTGTCCTTCAGCTATAAAAATCCATCAGTCTACGCCTTTCCCCCCTCTGCTCTCCAAAGTTCTGCTAAAAGTCAAACAGGACAAACCAAAAATGATTTTGATTGCTCCAGACTGGCCATGCCAACACTGGTACCCACTCCTGCGCAGTGTCTCGCATTTCTCCATGGCACCTGCCTCGGACACCTTCCGTACTGTCTCAGCCGGAGAACCAAATTCTGCACCCTCAGCTCCCAACATTGAACTTTGCAGCTTGGCTAATCACTTAAATTCACCCTCATCATCCCTCAGCAATCCTGTGACGGATGTCATCTTGCAGGTGAGAAGACCTTTGTACTAGAAAATCTTATGCTGACAAATGGAAAAAGATCATCTCAAGGATGAGCACAGCAGCGCCCAATTTACCTCAGATTTTGCAATACTTAACTGAGATGCTTCACAAGGGCCTGTCTTTTTCCTCCATTAAAGTCCAAGCCTCAGCTATTTCAGCTCATAACACAGAACCTCCCCTCTTCTCTCATCCTCTGCTCAAGCAGTTCCTCAGAGGGGCCAAAAACTTGAGACCACACAGGAGAGCTCCAATCCCTGCCTGGGACCTTTAACTTTTGTGTTGGAGAAACTCACTCTACCTCCTTTTGTGCCAGCTGCTACTGCAGACTTAAAATTTCTTTCTTGGAAAACAGCCTTCCTTTTAGCAATCACTTGAGCTAGAAGGATATCTGAATTACAGGCCCTTATGTCAGTGAAGCCTTTAATAATCTTTCATGCGGACAGGGTGTCACTGTGGACCAGTCCATCCTTCATGCCCAGGGTGGTATCCAATGTGGCTCTTAATCAGTCCATTCGTTTGCCAACTTTTTTCCCAATCCACAGAACAAGGGGGAATGGATTCTGCATTCATTGGATGTGCACAGACAACTTAGATTCTACTTGGACAGGACTAAAGCTCGAAGAAAATCTGAACTTCTGGTAGCATTTGCTGCAGGGGCAGAGGGAAAGGCTATCACCCAGGGGGTCAGATCTCATTCCACCAGGGCTGCATCTACTTCTGCAGCCTTCTCAGAGGTGTTCCTACCAGGGATATTCTAGAAGCTGCTACCTGGAGTTCAGTTCATACTTTCACCAAGCATTATCAATTACCAATTTTCTCTAAATCCAGAGCTGGCTTTGCCACTGCTGTCTTGCAGGGCCTTATAGCTGGTCCTAATGTTGTATAAATCCATCCTCCCAACCATAGCTATGGGAATCTAGCCAAATGTAATGACTGCAACAGTGAAACACGAAGAGCATAGTACAGTTGTGTACACTTAACCATAAATGTAGCTGTTCGAGTGTATTCACTGTTGCAGTCCTGGTTACCCTCCCTCCAGCCCCCTGTTTTTCTCTTACTATACCTCTACTTTCTTTTACTATGCTTAAAAGCCTTTTTGGTGTATTTGCTTTTGGTTGGAGGTATATTTTTGTGTTTTATTTTGCTCCCCATTTGGGGGGCACCTGACATCTGGGGCAAGAAAAACTGATGTAATGGCATCTGCTACATGTTTGATGCCATGGAAGAAGGGACAGCAACCGACACAGGACCCAGGACTTTGTTAATCAGGCCGACTGAGGGCAACCTGCCAGCAGATTACCCAAATGTAATGACTGCAACAGTGAATACACTCAAACATCTGCATTTATGGTAAGTGTACACAACTGTACTATGCCTTGTGGGGTACATTCCAAAAGGGGCATTGTAGTGTATGATGGGTCTAACGAGTGTCGAGTAGAGGGGAACAATAACTTCTTTTTTTTCCCAGATGAGAACCCTTTTATGATGTGTGCCATTTAGAAGGATTTCTGACTACTGTGGTGATGTGATTATCAAAGGAGACTACTGTCCACCAGGGTCCCAAGGTTCATCACACGTTCAGCGTTAAGTAGACTACCGCCTATGTGGTAGTTCATGGGTAGTTTTTACCAAAGGAGATGACTATGCACTTTTTAGCATTGAGCTTGAGGCCATGGCTCTGATACCAGGCATCTGTCTCAGTGAGGCTGTTGTGTAGGATGTCCACATCATTTGGGGACTCTGCTGTGGCTCCTAGTTTGCAGTCATCTTTGAAATTCGTTAACCAAATGCCTTCTCCGTTATCCTGTACTTCACAGAAGTAGATTCCAAACAGGAGAGGTCCCAGGACTGAACCCAGTGGTACTTCACTTGTCACTGGTTTGAAGTCTGCAACGTTTACAGTGTGAGTTCTGTCAGTGAGCCAATTGGCAACCCATCTTGTGAAGTAGGGATTTATACCTAGTTTACTGAGTTTAGCTATAATTCCAGAATGGGGGATGGTGTCGAAAGCCTTGGAGAGGTCAAGATAGGCTGTGTGAACCACCTTACCCTAGTCTACGGCTTTGGTGACTGCCTCAAAGAAGTCGATCAGGGTCAGGAGGAGGCATGGTCTGTCTTTCACAAACCAGAAGTGGTTGGGGTCCACAGTTTAAGGTTACCATCTTTGAGTTCCATGATGATATGTTTCATGGTCTTGCAGACCAGGCTAATAGGGCGATAATTCCTG
>NC_056751.1:250509215-250531715 GCF_019279795.1 Protopterus annectens
CAGAAACTGTTAGTCAGGGACCTAAGGGTGTCAAGGCCTCTGTTGTAAAAAATCCGGTTCCTCCAGATAAGGAGGCCAGAGCTTTGGATAGATGGGGAAAGAAAGTCTATACTACTTCCACCTTAGCTATGAGGGCTTTGAATTGCCAGTTTCACATGTTGAAATATCAAAACTATCTTCTTTCTCAATTGAAGTCTAAGGTAGATGCTCTGGCGGAAGGCATTGAGTGTAAAGAATTACAAGATTTGGTACATGTCTCTGAACAGGTGGGTAAGCATTCTTTACAATGTGGTTTTGATGCTGTACAGGCCTCGTCTAGGGTGGCTGCCACTGGGTCAGTTCTTCGCAGGCACGCCTGGCTGAGGGATCAGAATTTATCTGACCATGTTAAGACAAGGATTTTGGATGCTCCTTTACAGTCTGATGTGTTGTTTGGTTCACCTGTGGAGTCAGTCTTGAAGAAAATGGAAGACAAGGCTAAGTCTATGCAGGCTGTTAAAGATTTTTGCAAGTTCAGCCTCCAAGTTTAGTAGGAACTGGCCTGCTAAGGGGTGGACGTACCCTTCTTATGATTCACAGTCTAGGGGTAGATCTAGACGTGGTAGGGGCAGAGCTCAGAGTTCCTTCAGACCTAGAACAGGGAGTTCACCTGCACAATCTTCGGGTGAGGGCAGGGGCCAGTCCTTTCGTAAACAGGCCCAATGACCTACCTTTTCAGCTGCCATCCTTCTTGCCTGGCAGCACCTTTGGGAGGAAGGTTGGCACTCTTCAAGGAAAATTGGGGTTTGATTACCCAAGACAGATGGGTATTGGATATCATACACCAAGGTTACAAGTTTTATTTCCATACCTTGCCTCCTTTCAAAGGCATGCCGGACGTTCCTCCTCAGCAAAGACTAGAGACTCACAAACAAATTTCTCTGTTGCTTCAAATAGGGGCCATACAACCGGTCCCTCTGCCAGAAGTGGGCCTAGGATTTTATTCTCGCCTGTTCCTAGTACCAAAGAAGGGGAACACGTGGAGACCAATTTTGGATTTATCTATCCTCAACACTTATCTGGACATTCCCAAGTTCAAAATGTTGACGTTACAACAACTTTTACCTCTGCTGGGCAAAGATCACTCAGGCTAAGTTGCGGGAAGTATCTGCGTTTTCGGGCTGGGACTTCTCATTATCAGTTCTCTGCATTGCCCTTTGGCTTATCTACTGCGCCCAGAGTGTTCACGAAGGTTCTGGCTCCAGTGATAGCTTTCTTCAGGCTAAGAGGAATACAGATCTATCCTTATTTGGACGATTGCCTGATTCTGGCCCAAGGAAAGGACGAACTTCTTCATCATTTACAATATGTGATAGCAGTGCTAAGATGCCTGGGGTATTCTGTGAACGAAATAAAGTCCAGTCTAGTACCCTCTCAGGACATGTGCTTTCTGGGTGTGAGACTGAATACAGCATCCCAGATGGCCTTTTTGACCCCGGACAAACAAAATAATCTTTCTCTTTACTTCCATCAATTGTCTCATCAGTCCAGGCTGACTGCAAGGACAGTCCTTCAAGCCTTGGGGTTCATGGCATCTTGTATTCTGGTGCTTCCCAATGCCAAACTGCATATGAGGAAGCTACAATGGTATCTCAAAAATGTATGGACTCAGCCCTGCCAAGATATGGACACTGTCATTCAGATAATACCTTGCATTCAAAAGGAATTTTTGTGGTGGGCTCAGGAATGTCACCTAAACAAGGGACTCTCTGTGACCCGGCCAGAGGAGAGTCAGATTCTAACGACAGATGCCTCAGACAAAGCTTGGGGAGCTCATCTAAATGGAAAGTGGGTACAAGACACGTGGCCTGCCAGACTTCAACATCTACATATCAACTTGAAGGAGATGTTAGCAGTCCAATTTGCATTAATAGCTTTCAAGGATTTACTTCTTCCAGGGCAGGTGTTGGTTCTAACAGACAACACAACTGTCATGTGGTACATCAACAAGCAAGGGGGAACACTTTCTTATCCTCTATGCAGACAAGCAATGATTTTGTGGGAGACTGCTCTCAGTTTACAGCTAAATCTTCAGGCAAGGTTTCTGCCGGGAGCACAGAACTCCTTAGCAGATGTGTTGAGCAGACAAATTATGGATCCCCACGAGTGGAAATTGGATCCTCATGTATTTCAGAAATTGACAGTGTTATGGGGAACTCCAGACCTAGATCTGTTCGCTTCTCCACTAAACTACCAGCTGCCAAAGTTTTGCACAAAAAGGTTTCATCCCACAGCTTGGAAAGTGGATGCTCTTTCATTCAATTGGAGCAATCTTCATGTGTATGCCTTTCCACCTCTGCCTCTCCTCCCAAAGGTACTCCTGAAGGTCAGACAGGACAAGCCAAAGATGATTTTAATAGCTCCAGATTGGCCTCGACAGCACTGGTACCCATTACTGAGAAGTCTGGTAGGAGCCTCCATGGCCTTTACCTTGATTCCACACCTGCTGTCTCAGGAGAACAGTCATTTACTCAATGTCAAACTTCACTCTCTTCACCTAACAGCCTGGCATATTCTGTTTTAAACCCTGGAGGGTCTCTGCTTCCACAGCAAGTTTTGAATGTTATTTTGGAGGCCAGAAGGCCTAGTACAAGGAAAGTGTATGCAGATAAATGGAAGAGATTTTTATTTTGGAGTACAGCAAAGGAATTTGATGTTTCTAAGCCTAATTTAAGTGTGGCTCTTCAATATCTTACTGAGTTACTGGACAAAGGTTTGTCCTTCTCTTCTATTAAGGTTCATGCTGCAGCAATTTCTGCTCACTATGACTGTGACCCACCATTGTTGTCTCATCCTTTGTTTAAGCAATTCCTTAGAGGGGCAAAGAATATAAGACCCCCACGTAGAGCTCCTACTCCTGCTTGGGATCTCAATTTTGTGTTGGAGAAACTCACTCTACAACCTTTTGAGCCTGCAGCTACTGCCGAGTTAAAATATTTATCATGGAAGACTGCTTTTTTGTTGGCCATTACCTCTGCTAGAAGGGTTTCTGAATTACAGGCCCTTATGGCGGTTGAGCCTTTCTTAATTTTCCATAAGGATAGGGTATCTTTGCGTACTAATCCTTCCTTTATGCCTAAAGTGGTTTCTAGTGTGGCTTTAAACCAAACTATTCATTTGCCTACTTTTTATGCAAACCCCCAAAATAAAGGGGAAAAGATTTTGCACACTTTGGATATACACAGGCAGTTGCGATATTATTTGAGCAGAACTAAAGGGTTCAGGCAGTCTCAGCAGTTATTTGTTTCATTTGCTTTGGGTTCTCAGGGCAAGCCTGTGTCAAAACAAACTATTTCTAAGTGGATTGGGTTTTGTATTGCTTTCTGTTATTCCCATCATGGTAAGGAGATTCCAGCTGGGATTAGGCCTCATTCCACTAGGGCTACTGCCACTTCTACAACTTTTTTAAAGGGGGTGGCAACTAAAGATATTTTGGAGGCAGCTACTTGGAGTTCAGTGCATACTTTCTCTAAGCATTACCACCTTCCACTTTACTCTAAATCTAGGCTGGTTTTGCCACTGCAATTTTACAGGGCATTTTGGCAGCTCCTACTGCTTTATAGTTTTGCCATCCTCCCTTACCTCTGCTTTGGGATTCTACCCAAGTGTAAGGACTGCAGCAATGTGAGATGAAGAACATAGTACAGTTTTGTACCTACCATAAATGTAGATGTTCGAAGATCCACATTGCTGCAGTCCAATTTACCCTCCCTCCTTCCCCTCTGTAGTTAGAGGCGGTTGTGTGGTTTGGGTTGTGAATATTGTAGGTATTGTATATATTGTACATATGGTTAGTGCAAGGGTGGTTGGTTGTTTTTTGCTGTCTTTTGGTTTTGACCTTTCTTTTTAGGGTCTTCTGACATCTGGGGCAAGAAAAGACTGAGGATATGACGTCGGTCATGCGCATTTGTACCCTGACGTCCTGATGTCAGTCTTAAGCGCCTTGACCGACGTCAGCCTAATACTTTGATATTCGGGCCGACCGAGGACAGCGGACTACCCAAGTGTAAGGACTGCAGCAATGTGGATCTTCGAACATCTACATTTATGGTAGGTACAAAACTGTACTTTTTCTACCAGTACAGTAAATAATAGTCCCTAATCCTTTCTCTTGGGGATCTATTAGTTTTACCTACGTAGAAACTGAAGCACACTGTACAGTGTGCAACATAAACCACATTTCTAGTATTACAAGTGCCACTATTCCTTAGTCCCACAAATAACCAGTGTCTGGGTGCTTAAATCATCACTCATCTATAAAGGCACACTGGATACATTTCCCATACTTCTTTATGCCTGTAAACATCATCTCTTGCACTGTCTGTTCAATCATACTCCCAAACACATCATCTCTTGCACTGTCTGTTCAATCATACTCCCAAACATACATTGAGTGTGGGAGATAATCACACATTTCTTTTTAATAGGCACTCGAGCCTTTACTGAAAGCCAGGAGCTTGTTTACCCCAGGGGTCACATCTGTGTCACTGCTAGACAGGGGCACAGTAAACTAATTCTATTATATAAGGGGACCTTCATTGTTTCACTACTAGACACAGTATTCTAAATTTATTCTGTACATTTTTGTACCATTTCATGGGGTGGCAAATGCCCCATCACTATGGCTAGGCTTACAAATGCCCCAGGGCAGATAGCCTAGTACTATACTATGAAACTAAGATAACATAGTACATCATTTTGTTTAAGTAATCATAGCTTGCTGTATTAGGAGGGGGCACACACACTTTCAAAGGGATTTTACCTTTCCTAATTACTATACAGTTGGCTGCTGACACAATCCGTTTTATTTTATAAAGTATTTTATAAAGTTTTTTTTTAAGTATTTTAGATTAATTATATATTGAATGGTTTTGAATGTTGATATAGATATTGCTTTAAATTTATTATGTACTTTATATTTAATAATATAATCAATTAATTGAGGTTAATTAACTAATAGGCTTTGGTATATATGCATCTAGTTATGGAGTGTATTGTATAACGTCTGAGGAAGCGGAATTGTGTGTCCGTGAAAGCGCTCACGTTCTTTTAACATTAAATAACTGAAAACTTTATATACTTTGGACTATTATTGCTTCGTATATATTTTTACAGCATATTTTTACAGCATTGGATTACCTCCTTCCATTAGAAGCCTTGTTCTATTCATACTTTTGTGGGACGTCTGAACTGTTTGTGGGATTCTAAATTGTTTCTTCATACATATATATTAGTGTTTGTGTGTGTGGTATGTATGTGTGTATATATATATATATATATATATATATCTATGTGTGTGTGTGTGCGTGAGTGTGTGTGTGTGTGTGTGTGTGTGTGTGTATATATATATATATATATATATATATATATATATATATATATATATACACACACACACACATTAAAAATTAGTGTGTCTATGCAGCGGTAGCTTTGTTGCCTCACAGCAAGAGGCTCTCCTGTTCGATTTCCGGCTGCAGTGTGGGGAGTGCTTTCTGTGTGGAGTCTGCATGTCCTCCCCGCAGTTGGGTGGGCGTTCAAAAAATTTGTAAATGGGCGTGCCTTTGAAGGTTGAACGTCGAGCTGGCACCTTGGCATTCGTGAAAATCTATTGCCAATCATTAGCGGACCGGAGTTCCGCTGTGGCGACCCCTAACCGGGAAAAGCCGAAAGGCGACCACAACAACTGTGAAGAACTTCTTGTGAGGACTTAAATGGTTATCTTGTTATGTGGAAGAAGCAAAATATACATCAGCTGGCTAAAGAAATCGGTGAGGAACTACCCAGAAGAAAGTGGAAAACGCTATTCCTGGTGGAGGAAACTAAGACGCAATAAAAGGGTGTTTGTGTCCTTAATGTTGTATGGGGGCAAAACTTTTGATTTGGATTTTCAGCCAGAAGAATAAGTATGGCAAATACACAAGGAAATACTGGGAGATGAAAGAGAATACAGTATGGAAAATGTAATGCTAACAGTGGAAATGTGTGCGAGGGGGAGGGGGTCTAGAAATTCCTGGAAATGCAATATGTAGCTTCTTTAAATAGCATTGCTTTTGATATGAAATGAAAATTTACAGTGAGAAAATTGTACTTGTTTGGACAAAAAGAAAATTCTAAACCTGTTGAGGTATTGCTCTTTCTCCTGGTCAGTGAGCAAAGTTATAACTTGAAAATGGAAAACTAGAGAGAAGAAGCCTGAAATAACTGACCTGGTAAGACTTAAGGAAAGTTTGCATTGAACCAAGATAATGACCAAAAACAAATGCTGTGCTGTATAAGAAATGGGTGCAGGACATTTGCGAAGCAGTGAGCGTAGATGGTAAAATGCTAATTCCAGCAAGTTTAGGTGATTAGTGAGCTGAATGACCTGATTATACTTGCCATTTATAATTGACTACTACGTGTTTCTCTGGTCTATAATCCTGTGGTTACGAGTTGCTTCCATATGTCCAGCATGGTATAGTTGTAGTCAGGAAAAACTGCAATGGTAATGCCTCATTTACCATTTTAAAAAGGGAGATAAAATCTGAGAGTTTATTTAGTTAAAAAAAAAAAAAAAAAAGTGAGAAGTACTAAAACGGTGGGTGGTGTATTTAAATGTGGTACTTGATTGTAGTTAAATGTGGTACTTGATTGTGATAATACCATAAGCAAGCTTGGTTTAAATTTAACTTTACAAATTGGTTAAAATGTGAATGTTATTAGTACAGGGCAGTGCTACAGAGAAGATTAGTACTTTTAGCAAGTAACTACACAGCAAGAAGAAATATGATTAATATTAGCTTAAGCGTTTTGCATACTTGACTGCCTAAACTGTTTTATTAGTATGTGTAAATTTCTGTTTATAAAAAAAGTGTAAAATTTAAATGTGAGAATGCATGAGCATTGCACGCTTATGTACAAATGCTGTTGCTAGTGTACCAAGTGGGGGGTGCAAACAAAACATAATGCTTACATTTCTTAAGTTATTTGGATATGCCTGTTATCTGCAAAAGTTACTGGTTAACTTGGATATTGCATTTTAAAATTGTTGGGGGGGGGTATATAGATAAACATACACTTGTACATGTGCATTTGTGTATACACATTTGGTATAAAACACTATGTATCATACACACGCATGTATAGCAGTATGTAAAATTAAATACGGGTTATATACATACGCAAACAGTTTCTCCAGTTGTCTGGTTAATCCAGCACTGTATAGTGGAGGAGCCAAAGCCTGGCACTTTGGCACTGAGTTCAAGGTGTAGAACTTGTTCTGAACTTGGTGACAGCCCATTATAGGGTGTTAAACATACTCTCTCGCACAGCATGCAGCCCTCTGAACACATTCTGAACAACTCTGATCATGACAAGTTCACATATGGCATGTTTCTGATGTGAGAGAAGATGAAGTTGGTAAAAATAAATTTGGGCACAGGAAATATATACTTCCAAAAGGCATCCTAGCTGAGAACAGAATCAAACAGCCTCTGGGTTCTATTGGGGGCATATGACTTCGCTATACAGCTTAAGGACAGGGTATGCTAAAGGTTTATAAATGATGTGTAAGGTTATAGACATAATGGAGGTAATTAAGGAGTTAAAGCTATTGTAACATATGTAATGGTTTGCAGTGATGTGTGCTGGACTTTACTAGTGGCAAACTTGGCCACTTTGTAGCAGCATTCTGTTTTGGATCTGATGGACTGTAGGTTAGTGAGAATTGTAGCATCATATAGAAGGGAGGGCATGGGGTAGAGTTTGGTGAGTGACTCTGGTTGGATATATTCAGGAAGTGTTCCTGTTCAAGATGCCTAGTTTCTGGTGGGTTTCTTTAATGTTATATTGGATATAAAGCTCACACTTAAATTGATTGTATGTAATGACTCCTAGTAGTTTAGTATGTGAGACTACTGTAGTGGAAAGGACCTTGAAGTGATTTGTCGAAAAGTGATTTTTTTTGGCATAAAGAAAAGTTTTTGTTTTTAGGGTTGAGGAAGAGTTGAGTTAGTGGGCCAGGGTTCAGTGGAGGTATGTTTGAGTAATGGAGTGCAGATGAAGTGTGGGAGAGGAGCAGATAATAGTCATCTGCATTTTGTATAACTGTTCCTAGGGATAAGGAAGTTTGCAGGTTGTTAGTAAAAAATATTAGAATAATGGGGCAAGGATCGATCTGCAAGGAGTATGGAATTGAGACCGTATCAAAGGCTTTTGTTAGGTCAAGAAATAATGCTGATAACAAATTACCAGTGTCTCTAGCCCTGTTTACAGTACTGATTTAAGGATAGACTGGAGGTAGAGGTGTTGTGGTCTGGATGGAAACCATGTTTGGTATGGCTAAGTAGGTTGTGTAGTAAAATTGTACAAGTTGCTGGTGAATGCATTTTTCCAATATTTTGAAGATGGGATGAGTGGGTATTGACTATTGGTCGAAACTTGGTGTGGGCAGGACTAATATGACATTTTCCAGATGCTGAGAATTTGATTCAGAGAGGGATCTGTTAAGAATACTGATGAGGTATGCAAGTCTGCAGCCAATTTAAGGTACGCTGATGGGAGGTTTATCAGCTGAGGTAGAGCAAGGTTTAAGTTTACTTTTGCTTTTTTTGTCCCCCCCCAAGATTTGTAGGGACAGGATGAAGATAATTTGGATGAGTTGTGGGAAGAGGAATTGGGGGGGGGGGGGCTGTTAGTGGTGCTGGACAGGGGTGAAGAGGCAGGATTGATGGTAGCTGTGAAATAGGAGTGTATAAAATGAGTGTTGAATTTATTTGTTTGTGAAGGTTGGGCCTCAGGACATGGGCAGTGGTCTTTTTTTTTTTTTTTTTTTTTTTTTTTTTTTTTTGTGCCCAGGTTTAAGTAGTGATTGAAATGGAGGACCAGAGTTTTGGGGGGTTAGATCTATGCTCACGTTGGATGTGGGTGTAATATAATTGTTTCTCTTTTGTTAGCTTGCTTCTTTGTTTGGTTACTTGGTTGCAGAGTAGCCTGAATGCTTATAGATTTACATCATTTTTATTTTTCCAGTGACTCCAGGCTGTCTTAAGATTTTCATGTGCTTGGGTTAACCAAGGAGCAGGTTTTTTTTTCTGATTATTTTAGTGTGTGCATTGGGGCAAGGTCATTAGGTATACTTAAAATGTTAGACTGCTGCATCTAGAGGTAGATGTGTCAGAATTGAGGTATTTGTATGCATCAGTAGTTTATTAAACCTCTTTAGAAAAGTTGGTTAGGTTGCGGATGGTTAGTGTTGTCATCAGTCGAATGGTGGCTCCGAGGGCATAGGTAGGTCAACTATCACTTAGGTTATTGGGGAGTGTGCCCATGATGGTAAAATTAGGATGGGCTACAAGAATCCAGTCTAGTGTGAATTGTTTGGTATAGTTTTTTACATTTCTAGTAGGAGAATTGATGGTTTGAGTAAAACAATTGAGATGAATACTTTTACTTGCATTTTAAGATGAGTGTTATTGAGATCACCTAAAATGATTCTCATGGTGAATTGCTTGAGAGATTCAGGATAGTATGTCTTCGATTATGGGTATATTCTGGCCTGGGGTAATATGTAGTACTATGAAGCAGATGCTTTTGGTGCTGTTAATCTATAAATAAGATGGAAGGTATCACGGATAAATAGGGCTACTCTCCTCCTTCCTTATAGGTTCTAGCAATTCTAATCATGCTATTGTTGGGTGATGTGATTGAGTCTTTTACTTGAGAGTTGAGGCATGTTTTAGTTAGGGCTTAGGATGTCCGGTTTGTACTGGTTAATCCAAGCATGAAAGGGAGATATTTTGTTGTGTAGGCTAAGGTTTAGTATTTAGGCTTTTTGGATATGTTTTAGAGTATATAGTAGGAAAGGGACCAGGATTTGGGTGGCTGCATTGTTGTAATATGGAGACGAGAGCAGTTTAAACCACTAATACCTACTGCTACAAAAACATAATACACTAAAATGTGGTTTAGTATGGGGAGTGATGAGGACTTTAGGAGTTTAATATATTAGAATATTGTGGAATAGCTGAGGTGGAGATGATAAACTGTTTCGGTGAGACAGGTATGTGGGGGTGGAGGTAACTGTAGAGGAATATGTTGGAGTTTGGGCTGATAGTGAAGCAGCATGTGTGAAGCGTAGAGCAATGTGGTGAAACAGGATATTACTAGCATTCTTAGTGAGAAGATGTGTAAGTGAAATATAAGGTGAAATGGTATAGGATTAGTCTTGGAGATGTTGGTATTACTTGGCTGGGGTTGGATGCCTGTGTGTAGGGGGTTGGTAGATAATGGGAGGGGTTGAAAGGAGGAGATTTGTTACAGTAATTACTTGGTACTAAATGGATAGAGGAGTGTAGGTGTAGTGGGGGTGGGTGTGATTTGGAGTTAGGGTGGAGTGAAGGCAGAGTGGAGCAGGTTTAACGCACATTGGTGGGGTGGGTTAGCAAAGAAAAGCATTCAGTAAGTTACTTGAGGTACATATGTAGTTTCAGTTAAGGAGATGCTTTATATGCTGACCCTGTTATGAGTCACTTTTTTTTTAAATGTTCTACTGGACCCTTCTAATTTGTGGCAAGGGAGGATGAAAAGTTAGTAGATGCTCCAAATTCCTGATGTATAACAGGGCTAGCCAGTTTACTTGATTTCCCAGATCAAAGTTGCATTGAAACCATGCCACTGGGGGGGGTGCTTCATGCTGTGTGCATGCCAGAGAGCCAGCAAAGTTATGAAAGTTTATACTCTATATACTATTCTAGTGAAGCATTCAAGTCTATACTACAGTGGTACAATGACCACCGAGCTGGAAAATATAGCATCCTTACTTTGTACAGGTTGTAGGCTGTTTGGCTAAGCAATGCTGATGTCTTTTAGGAGTACCCTCAGTTCAGTTTTCCTAAGGATGATGGGTTTGGGCAGTTGATTTATGAGATAATTAGACATGCACTCGGCTAGAAGGAGATCTGCAAGGGAAGATCTAACCTGCTAGAGGCTAACTAGGACTGCGGGGAATAATGGGCCTAGTTCGTTCTTTCCCATTTGGGAAAGGTTTTTAAGAGTGTTTGTTTTTGGTGCTAAAGAAAGAACATGCTTGGAGACCAGTTTTGGAACTTTCTCTCCAAACAGTTTGACGGTTCCCAAGTTCAAAATGCTATCACTTCATAACCTGTTAAGATTTTGGTGCTTATTGAATAAACGTGGTTCAGGGTTTACGGCTCTCCCGAGTGCTTGTTTTTTCTGTTTTTTGTCAGCACTTATTCCTCCTTTTGACACTGATTGATTTAAAAGATGCCTATCGCCTCCCTATTCATCCAGATGTCAGGCGTTTAAGGTTTTGCGTGTCTGGATCACATAATCAATCTTTTCCTTACCCTTTGCACTATCCACTGCATCAGGAAAGTTCAGTAAGTGTCTAGCTGCAATTGTAGCTCATTGCAGACTACAGGGTATTCATGTTTTTTCCATGTTTAGATGACTTGCTTATCCTTGCAGAGTCTTTTGAAAAACTGGCAAGACTTCGGTCACTAAGGAAATACTTCAGGATTTGGGGTCTTGTAGCATCAATGATTCTTG
Source organism: Protopterus annectens (assembly GCF_019279795.1). NCBI lineage: Eukaryota > Metazoa > Chordata > Ceratodontiformes > Protopteridae > Protopterus > Protopterus annectens. The sequence goes on from NC_056751.1 coordinate 250,520,805, forward strand.
TGATACCCCTGGCAAGACCTCACATGAGAAAGATACAGTGGTATCTGATCTCTTTGGTCCCAGCCCCAGCACCCACTGTCTCTTCAATCTCTTCGGTCCCCGCCCCAGCACCCACTGTCTCTTCAATCTCTTTGGTCCCAGCCCCAGCACCCACTGTCTCTTCAATCTCTTTGGCCCCAGCACCCACTGTCTCTTCAATCTCTTTGGTCCCAGCCCCAGCACCCACAGTCTCTTCAAACTCTTTGGTCCCAGCCCCAGCACCCACTGTCTCTTCAATCTCTTTGGTCCCAGCCCCAGCACCCACTGTCTTTTTCAAATCCTAGTTCTGGGATTTGTCAGCTCACTTGGTGGAGAGAGCAAACATCCCCAAATGCTCCCCCCCCCCCCAAAGCAGTCGGTCACCACAGATGCTTCTGACTTTTTTTGCTCTGAGAGCATTGTCAGAAGGGATAATAGTGTAATGTGTTTGAGGATACGAAGGTCAGACTAAGCACAAGTATAAAAGATGCTCTGATCAAGGCTGTCCTCTCTGAATCATCTTTGTACCCCTAGTCCTCAGAGCTGTTACAGACAGTGCTAGTCCTACATTAGCAAGTAAGGGGGAACAAGGTCTTCCCCCATTTTGCAAACTAGCCATGTTAGCTTGGGATATAGGATGCCTGTAGAGTGTGACCTGAGCTGTAAAGCCATCTCCTGTCAGAGCAAAATAGTGTGGCAGACAGGTGGAGCAGGACAAAAGCAGACCCTCACAACTGGAAACAAGATAAAGGACGTCTTTAGATTTGATCCATCTATGAGGCGATGTTCTTTGTGTTTCACTGTTGCAGTCATTACATTTGGGTAATCCTGCTGGCAGGTTGCCCTCAGTCAGCCTGAATTCCAAAGTCCTGGGTCCTGCGTCGGCCTCTTACCTGATGTCAGGTCATCAGAGGTATAAAAGTAGCAGACGCCATTTTCTTTAGTCTTTCTTGCCGCGCGGTGCCTGAAGCAGAAGCAGTTCGCAAGTGCCGGTCAGCCGACTCCTGAGATTTTCGTGTTTTGAGTTTGATCCGAAGTCTTCAATAAAGCGAAGTACCCCGCTGAAACTTTTTTCTTGCTCCAGACTGTCAGAAAAAAGTTAATTGTATTTCTTGCGGAAAGCAAATACCTCAAGGATTTTCATTCTTACTGTATTCCTTGCCTAGTCCCTGATCACAACGTTTCTGGTTGTCTCTTTTGTGCTAGATTTAACCAACGCACTATTGAGCGTCTGTATGATTTTGCTTTAAAATATTTTGGACACCAGTTTAATTATCCAGAAATGTTGTCTGATAGCCATCCGACTACCGGAATTCACAAAAAACGCAAAGAAAGAGAGACACAACCGAGGCCCAAAACTGACAAAGCTACTCCTAAGCCATTCGCCGGTCCTCAGTGAGGCACTTTCACAGCCCCTGACGCCCGCTACTTTAGAGTCGCAGGCCACTACCAACTCCCACGTGGAGTCGGCCATGCCACTGGAAACTCAAGGTATTTGGAGCCTCGGATATTATCCGTTCAGATGGGTCCGGAGCCGCTGAGCAGGCACCTGCTTCTGAGGGTGTATTCAGACCTAAACATCTTTACATCAAACCGACTCCAGCTTCAAAGGCAAAGACTAAAGCACCTTCTAAAGCAAAGAAACAAACTCAAGGGCCACGTGGTCAGGCGTCTATGCCCAAAAACAGATGCTCAAAATGGCCGAAGACTTGATTACCTTGATCAGGGGTTCCCATCCCCCTCCTGATGAGGCCTAGGCAAGAGACTAACTGAATCTTCAGATCAGGTTTCCATTTCTTCTGATTAGGAATATCCCCCCCCCCCCCCCAAATGAGGATTCTGATGCTGAAGAATCTATACCGTCAGCTTCTCCTGCAGAGGACTATTCTTTTGGGGAAACCTGACATACCATGAGGGAGCATTTCCATTAGGAGAGCCAAGATTTTTCAAAATCTAAAAAGAGGCTCAGGGACTTCGTTTTACTACCTCAACACAAGCCTCTAGCCATCCCACCTGTTAGACATTGTAGATATGTTTTCGGAGTCTAGTCTTACCCCTGACTCTCTCTTTAAAAACCCTGCTGCAGACCCAGAAACTATTTCTCAAGGTCCCAAAGGAGTTGAGGCTTCCATTGCAAAAACCCCTACCCCCTCTGACAGAGATTCTAGGGTACTGGATAGATGGGGGGAAAAAAGGTTTACACATTTGCTACCTTGGATAGAAGGGCCTTAAACTGTCAGTTTCATATGCTTAAATATCAGCAACATGTCATGGCATTGCTTAAACAGAAAATGTTACTCTTGAGTGTGCAGAAAACAAAGAAATGCAGGATTTATTGCATGCAGCTGAACAAGTTGGAAGACCATACTTTGCAATGTGGTTTTGATTCTTTAGAGGCCTCCTGCAGGGCCGCAGTTACAGGTTCTGTAATTAGGAGGCATGCTTGGTTACAAATCTGCCTGATCATGTTAAAGTTAAATTATTAGATGCACCTTTACAGCATGATACTTTGTTTGGTGTTAAGGCAGAAGAGGTGTTAAAGAAAATGGAGGACAAAGCTAAATCTATGCAAGCGGTCAAAGATTTTTTACAAGTACAGCCACCTAGGTTTAGTGGACACTGGCCAACAAAGAATTGGTCCTTTCCTGTCTCAGATCTCAAAGGGGCAGATCCCAGGCCCAAGGTTCATACTGCTCAAAGCAGTGGGGGGCTTCTACCTCCAAAGTTGGAGAAGACGAATCACAACCATACAGGAAACAGTCCCAATGACGTCCCCTTGCCTGCACCAAGCACTTATCTCCTGGCAGCACCCTTGGGTGGGAAATTAGCACTTTATTCTCAAAATTGGCACATTATAACCCAGGACAAGTGGGTCCTAAATATCGTGTCACAAGGCTACAAGTTCCATTTCCATACCTTGCCAAAGGCAAACGGCTGGCCAGATCTGCCAAAAAATCAATGAGCAGAGGCACAAAAACAAGTCTCCTCCCCTCATGGACATGGGGGCCATTCAACAAATACCAGAGCAAGAGCAGGGACAAAGATTTTACTCAAGACTGTTCTTGGTACCCAGAAAGGGCAAGGCCTGGAGGCCAATACTGGACCTATCTATTTTGAACACATTCGTGGATATACCAAAATTCAAGATGTTGACTTTGCAGCAGTTTCTGCCCATGCTGGGCAAGAGCGCTTCGCTTGTGCCTTTAGACTTGAGGCATACCTGCATGTCCCAATCAGACAAATATGCAGAAGATACCTCAGATTCAAGGCTGGCTCAATGCATTACCAATTCTCTGCACTGCCCTTTGGCTTGTCTACTGTGCCCAGGGTCTTTACAAAGTGCCTGGCACCAGTAATTGCATTCTGCAGACAGAGGAATACAAATATATCCTTACTTGGACGACTGTCTAATTCAAGCAGAGAACAAGGACATTCTTCTACAGCATCTGGCGTTTGTGAAAAGACTTCTAACGTGCCTAGGGTACACAGTCATCTGCAGGAACAATTCCTGCCATGAAAGAAAAATACTTTGGCAGACGAACTAAGCAGAAACTTCATGGATCCCCACGAGTGGCACCTTGATCCACAAGTCTTCAGCATGAAAACAAGGAAATGGGGATGCCTGGACATAGATCTATTTGCCTCCCCTCAGTTACCAACTAAAAAGATTCTGCATAAGGATTTATCACAGACAAGCATGGAAAATGGACGCCCTATTGTTATATGCATTTCCCTCTCTGCCTCTCCTCTCCAAGGTACTCCTAAAGGTCAGACAGGAGAAGCCAAAGATGATACTGATTGCCCCAGACTGGCCCCGCCAGTACTGGTATCCAGTACTAAGGAGCTTGTCTCAATGCCCAGCTTGGACCTTACCTCAAATACCTCCTCTACTGTCCCAGCAAAACAGTCGGATCCTGCACAGCCAACTTTGAACTTTAAACCTGACTGCATGGCGAATAATGTAGTCCTACAAAACACACCTCTCAGTAAAGCTGTGATGGATGTCATTTTGGAAGCCAGAAGGCCTAGTACTAGAAAATCTTATGCTGGAAAATGGAAGAGATTCTGTGGTTGGAACCAGGCACAACGAACTGATACAGTTATGCCAAATATTTCTCAGATTTTGCAATACTTAACTGAGATGCGGGACAAAAGCCTATCTTTTTCATCTATTAAAATTCATGCCTCTGCCATTTCGGCTCATTACAGTGTAGAGCCACCAATCTTTTTTTCTCATCCCTTATTAAAGCAGTACCTCAGAGGAGCCAAAAATTTAAGACCTCCAAGGAGAAAACTAATGCCTGCATGGGACTTCGACTGTGTCTTGGAAAAACTCACCCTGCCTCCTTTTGAGCCAGCTGCTACTGCTGATATAAAGTTTTTATCTTGGAAAACAGTTCTGCTCCTAGCAATAACTTCTGCAAGACGAGTTTCAGAGCTACAGGCACTCATGGATGTGGAACCTTTTTATCATTTTTTTATTCAGACAGGGTCTCTCTGAGGACAAACCCAAAATTTATGCCTAAGCTGGTGTCCAGTGTGGCTCTCAAACAAACTATTCACCAGCCAACCTTTTATCCAAATCCACAGAACAAGAGGGAGAGAATTCTGCATTCTTTGGATGTACGCGGGCAGCTTAGATTTTACTTGGACAGAACCAAAGTTTTCAGAAAGACACAGCAATTACTAGTGACATATGCTGCAGGATCACAAGGAAAGGCCATCTCAAAGCAGACTATTTCAAAGTGTATCGGCCACTGCATTCCTAACTGCTATGTACACCATGGCAAGCCAATACCTAAGGGGCATTAGGCCACACTCTACCAGCGCTGCAGCCATTTCAGCAGCCTTTCTCAGGGGAGTACCTACCAAGGACATTTTAGAGGCTGCTACTTGGGAGTTCAGTGCACACCTTTACAAAGCACCATCATCTGCCATTCTACTCTAAATCCAAGGCAGGCTTTACCACTGCAGTTCTGCAGGGCCTCATAGCCGCTCCTAATGCTGTTTAGCTTCAGCCTCCCAACCTTAGCTTTGGGACTGTACCCAAATGTAATGACTGCAACAGTGAAACACGAAGAACATAGTACAGTTGTGTACACTTACCATAAACGTAGATGTCTTAGTGTATTCACTATTGCAGTCCAGGTTACCCACCCACCATCCCCCTTTTCTTCTGATGGAACCTATGTGGTGTATTTACTTGTAGATGAAGGTAAACTTTATATTGGTGCATGTAATTATACATATATAAATTTTGGCAACCCTTTTAGGGGGCACCTGACATCTGGGGCAAGAAAAACTAAAGAAAATGGCGTTGGCTGCTGCTTTTATACCCCTGACTACCTGACGTCTGGGAAGGGGCGACAGCAGCCGACGCAGGACCCAGGACTTTGGAATTCAGGCCAACTGAGGGCAACCTGCCAGCAGGATTACCCAAATGTAATGACTGCAACAGTGAATACACTCCAACATCTACATTTATGGTAAATGTACACAACTCTACTTTCCTCATGTAGACATTTTGCCTCCCGTCTGATCAATAAGCCAGCAAAATTCTACTCCAGGACTCCATGCAAGGAGACCTGAAGGACAGATGCTTTTCTTTCCATGGGCAGGAATGTTCCTTTATATTTTCCACTGATATCCATGGCATTTCTGAAGATTCAGAAGGAATTCAGGATCATTGTTCTCCCTTCTGGCACAGCCAACAGTGATTCTCCCTTCTTTTGGAAATGGCTAGGAGCAGTTGCAGTAAGCTTCCTCACAGAATGGATCTCCTTTCTCGATAAACTTTCTCAATAACGGGGGTATTTCAGACATGTAAAACAACCCCATTCAGCTTCAGCTGACTGCATGGATGATGGGGTCTTCACTCCCTTTTGGGCACCTGTTTAAGGGCATAAAGTAGGTACTAATCGAGGCAAAATTGTTGCTAAAAATCATATTGGCAAATGGAAAAGGCTTTCTATTTGGTGCCAACAACATAACTAGCACCCACTGAGGGGTAGTGTTTTCTGTGGTTTTACAATATTTGTAGGAGTAAGTAGCCTTTGGCCTTAAACTAACCTTGATGGAGTATTTGACATTTCAGCAAGTCTGCCCAAGGATCTCTGTCTACTCTCGTATTAAAAGAAGTTTTCCATAAGAGACCTCCAAAAAAAGAAAGCAGGTGGCTCCTTGAGATCTTTATTTGCTAGAGAAAGTGATGCTTCATTTGAACCAGTTTCAGTTTTCTTTAAAGGTCTTAACATGGAAGAATGTTTTACCGATTGGTTTGACCCCAGCAAGAAGAGTGTCTGAGTTCCAAGTCCTTATGGAGGGTCAGCACTGTCTCATTTTCTACAGAGATAAGGTTTCTGAGAACTTTTGTGGTTAAAATGGTGTTGGGATTTACCTCAAGACAGATCTTCCCATTTTCTTTCCTTAATCTGAAAAATGAGGGGAAAAGGATACTCTGCACCTGGGGTATCCACAGAGAAGTTGAATACTACCTTGCCAGAACAAAATCTTTCAGATCAGTTGCTGATCATCTTGTGATAAGAATGGACAACCTGTCATTTTACTTTTGTTCTCACCACAACAAAACTGTTCCTTTCAGAGTCCAGGATCACTGTACCAGGGTCTTGGCTTCATCTGTTGCTTTTTAGAAAAGACTGGATTATTGAAGTTTTCTATAAGCAGCATCTTGGTTGTTTGTACATAGTTAATGCAGTACAAGCTTGATTCCTTGTCTGGGTGTAGATCAGGCTCTTGGACCCTCCCCCTTTCACCTCTGAAATGTCGCTAGGGTAATCTAGGCATATAGCTGAAGGCTACTGCAGCAGAGATCAATGTGATGAACATAGAATAGTTAAAGTAAACTTACCATAGTAGTAGACGTTTGAATGATTGCTTTTACAGTAGCCACTCCCTTCTTCTACCCCCCCCCCTTTGTTTGTGTGTGTTTATATCTAGCTATGTCATCTCAGGACTTGACCTCCCTCTCTGTTGGCATTAAAGCTGTGAAGTGCTTGGCACCCAAAACCTTAGTTTTGGGCAGCTTAGCTCAAGCTGTCCAATGGTTTGAGTGCATGGAATGTGCCCTGAAGCTTTGGAAAGCCTGCCTGCCATTTATAACCGATATAGCTAAATATGTCGCAGGGACCCAAGCCTACGTAACTTTCTTGCTATTGAAGTGTTCTTTCTTACCACAAATGATTGGTTGGATTTGTGATTTTTGGGGATTGTTAAAATTTTACATCAAAATTTAAATTCCTGTCAAGTGGTTCACTGACTATTCAAGGCTCTGCTTCTCTCAAATCCGGCACTTTTTTCCGAGTAGAACAAGGACCAGACTAAAGGCTGTTGGGTTCTTCCCTCCCCTTTTTGCAAGGAAGAAGTTTTCATGGTTGTCCAGCTGGTTGCCTCAGCTGCTGATGAATAACTGGTGTCGCCAAATTGGGTAACTCAGTCCATTCATTTTTTTTTTCCTCAGGCCCACTGTTTTTGCTCCTCGAGAAGCTGTCAAGAGATGGGCATGTGTTCTAGGGCTGCTGGGTCGCCCTTATTGGGCTAGAGAGAGAGAGATGCACTTGGTATCTGAGGGGTAAGCGAGTAAAGCTTTACTACAAAGCTGCTCTAAGGAGCCTGATTCATGGAGTAGAGCCATGTCTGAGTCGGATTTTTCTAATGGGTCTCCCAGAAAGTTAGGCATGTCCTCTCCTGCTTTCACGTAGGATAGGTATGGAAGATTGCCTGAGAACTGAAGGGCTTATTCCAAGCTTTTCGTTTTTTTTTTAATTCTGATTCCTGACATAATTTTAAGAGATTTACTTGATTTCAGATACTGGTTTCCCAATCCTATGCTGCAGAAAGGATCTGGATCTGATGAGATTCATAATCTGTCCTGAAGAGTTTCATTCTGGCTACAGATTTAGAAAATGTAAGAGTTGTTTTATTGAGAGCCGAAAGAAATTCCAGAATCCCATCAAAGATGATATAACTTACTGCAGCTGGATTTTCCTCAGCTCTTCAACCTGCAGCCATGCCTCCTGTTTTACAGTTGTTAGAAGATGTACCTGATTTTCATCCTTCCTCAGTGTATCTGTTCAGATCTGGTCGGCTGCTTATTTCAGACTTGGGATCTGGCTCTTGAGCTCCTCCCTGCACCCACATGCTGTATCCCCAAAGCCCCAGATCTTGTTTCCCCGCCTTTGCAAACAGATGCAAGTTTCTATAGCTCTCGAGCAATTTTTGGGTTCTACTGTTAAAAAAAAAAAAAAAGTCTTACTGGTTTTCCTTGCATTCTTTTTTATTGCTGTGGATATTTTTATACCCCACCACGTCAGAGACAGGGTTTAAAAAGTGCACTTGTGGGCATAAAATTCTGAATTCGGATGGCCGCAAGGAATGTATGTATTGTTTAGGGGCTGAACATCTTGACACTAACTGTAAAAAAAATTTAGTTCGACCTTTAATCCCAGGGCCTTAGCGGATCAGTGCAGTTAAGGTCATTTTGAGAGGACTTCTGCCATCTGCTTCTACTTCAGGGGCTCAAACCCCCTCTAAACATAGTAAATCAGCTCCCCTGGAGCACAAGAAGCGCTCCACTCCTGAGCCCCCCCCCCCCCCAGGTCATTTTAGGAGTTTCCTACAAAATCTAGAAAAACATCGGAGAGTTATTGGATACAAAGCCTTTGGATTCTAAACGGTCTACTTCTGTCATCCAGAAGTCGTCCAACAGTCGTCCAACTACTGTACCCTCAGATTCTCGAGTCTTGGATCCTAAATGGGGTTATGTGTACAGGGCTACTACTCCTGAGTATTCAGTAAAACCTATTTCTCCTACCTCGTCTTCGAAGTTGCTTCAGACACCCAAGAAGCACTCTAGGCATCCTTACACTTTCTCCTGTAGGTCATTCAGGACCTTGTCAGAAGTGGATATGGATAGGATAAGGTTTCTGAGTGCAGATCCAGATGGGGGTCTTAACCAGCTCCATCTCCTACTGAATTTGTGAATATATGCCTACAACTTTTGCAGCCATATTTTCTCCTTTTCTGATCTGTACTGTAGTTTGGGAGTCCCAGGATCTGAGATCCTAGAGAGGTCAAGTGTGAGATCCTAGGAAAGCTGCTTCCTTCACTCCTATTTCCTTGACCAGTTCTGCATCTATGCCATCTGATCAGAATGGATGTCTGAACCAGAGTTTCGACATCAGGTCTGAGGGGGTGGGCTCTGCTCCAATTTTGTTGGATCTGTTTTTTCCTGTCTGAGCCTTGGCCCTGGACCAGTTCTGATGCAGTTCTTCCCCTGAGGCATGGATCTAGGGAGGTTCTATCTTTCTTCCTTGGGAGTTTCTACTCTAAGGAGGTGGATTGGAGTTTGTGGGTCCGTCTGCCTTTGAGGTGGTGGAAAATGCCTTTTCTTTTCACAGAGAACCACACTGTCATGTTTTGGCTTCTACTTCCTTCCCTCTATCGGTTCCTAGCTCCGAGTTGCATAGACCTTATTCCACGGGGGCAGCCAGAATCAATGTGTCTAACCAGTTCCAATGGAGGAACTTCCCCTCTCTTCCGAGATTTCACCTGAGTATACCACAGAGGAGGATCACTGGAAGAGAACATGTGAAAGGAGACATGTTAACTCCCCTTTGGAGACTCATATTTTTGACTGAGAGGGGTCCTCCAGGTCACCACCTGACGACATTTCCTTTGGAGATATTCTAGAGCTCCTGAAACAGAAAGGTGGTTTATCTTACCAAAACCCTCACCAGAAGAATCTGTATTTTTGGAGGCTTTTGGTTCTGGCCTGTCTGCGTCTTGGGTTATTCCACCCCCCCAGTCCTGTGGACAAACTTATTGATTTAGTTGTCCATCTGGCTGTGAAGGAGCCAGACACCATTGAACCCATTCCAGACAAGTCTTTTTGCACCTTCCTCTGACTACATTGGAGCAAAGGGGTACCAGTATATGCTATGGTGGTAGCGGCGGCAGCCACCAAAAAGGAGCTAACAGAACTGTCCTTCCTGTTTAACAGGGAGTTTAGAGCATAGAACCCGAAAACGAGTTTTTGCCTCTGACTTTTGCCCTGAGTTCACTTAATTACCTGTCGCATTTCACTTAACTTCATAGAGATTTTATCAAGGAATTTTCAGATACTGAGAGTCCATGTCTAACATCCTCTCAACTGGCCACTCTTGTTCATATCCAGTGCTTTGATTAGGTTAATCTCTCATACAGCTGAAGGCACCTCACTAGCTGCCGGTTCGGGCATTGCCATAAAACGTGCCTGGATGTGGCTTTGCAACTTCGTGGAACCTTCTGAAACCTCTTAATATCCCCTTTAGCACATCACTGTTTGAGCCATCCGTTAGAGATGCTGATCGAGTTTTCTAAGCCTCAACTAACCTTTGCTAGGAATCGGAGAGGTGGCAAGAATGTGGTTTCGCAAATCAATTGGTCCTTTCCAAGATCCACACTGTGACAGTTCCTGCAGAGGAGGTACGCAAAATCAGGGCTTTTCAGTCTTTCCTAGGTAGGCCTTTCCAGTGCTCCTGAAGTGCTGCCTGACTGTCCAACTCCGGAGGCAGTCAAGGGTTGATTGTCTTTGCACCCAAATGCCTGAGCAAATATAACACAGGGTACTTGGCTGGTAACCAATAATATCCAGGGGCTATTGCATACCATTTTCCCTTCCTCCACCCAAAAGGAAGAAATGTCCCAGCATTCAGCCAACTCAGATGAAGGCAGCAGCACAAGTAATCCTGAAGTTTCTAGACGAAGGAATCATCCGAAAGGTTCCTCCAGACCAGATGGGATTCGGAATTTATTCACTCTTCTTTTTAGTGCCAGAGAAAACAGCGTACCTGTTTTGGATCCAAGCATTTTAAATCGGTATGTAAAGAAAGCAAA